>NC_133286.1:4012284-4270087 GCF_005239225.2 Populus alba | reverse complement strand
AATTCATAAGAAAAAAAAAATAATACTTGATGATAATTCACTAAATAACACTCAATTATTCATCAAACCAAGATGAACAAATTAATATTACAGCTAGGGACCAATATGGAATTTTATCATATTTTATGGGTCAAATTGCAATTTTGTCAAATTAAAGGACCAAACTAAAAATATCATAAATTCATAACTATGCTGGAAATTCATCTTCAATTCTGTCCAGAATCTCTAATTATGCTCCAGGGACCATTCTGAAATTTTATCAAAATTTTAGGGTCAAATTGTAATTTTTCCAAATAGGAGGACCAAATTGAAAATGTCATAAATTCATAACTATACTGAAATTCTGCCCATAATTCATCTTTAATTCTGTCCAGAATGTTGGACTATGCTCCAAGGATCAATCTGTAATGTTTTCAAAGTTTGGGGACTAAACTATAATTTTTACAAATTAAGGGACCAAACTAAAAGTTTGTCATGTTCGACCTCAAACCAGAATTTTCACAGATCACCTACTGTCATATCAAGATTTTTAACTCAAATTCATCATTTAAACAAATCATAACTCAAAATCATTATTTTTACCTAAAATCTTCCAAAATCAACTATATAATTAATTACTCATAACAAACAACTCATAACATTCAAATTAATTTATCAATGAACTAAAAACAAAATCTTCAAAACACTAATATTCAACAAAACAAAAAATTTAAAGCTAAAAAAAAATATTTTATATATATCAAAACCTAAATTTTACCTTTATAGTTATTTTCTTTAACTCTCTTTTCCTTCCTTTTATCTTTCCCTTTTTTCTCTTTTTCTTCTTTCCCTTTTCTTCTCTCCTGCTGTCACTCACCCTCAATTTTCAGATCCCTCTTTTCCTTATATATATATATATAAGTTTTTTCATTTATATCTCCTTCTAAGCCTCAAAGGGCTTTGTTACCTTTTTATATTCACTTTTATTTTCAAACATCACAAAAGTGTTGGGCAAAGATCCAAATCCCCCAACCTGCCCTGCTTTCTGATTTTGTTTATCTTTCTCCATTATAATTTTTTTAAAAAAAAATTTACACTATTAAAAAGCTAGCTTAGCTATGATTTAGTTATTTATTATTCTTGGTTTTGACTTCTATAGCTTGGGGTTTTATATTCGTAGAGGTGGTGGAATGGGAAGGCAGTGGTACGAGAATCGGAAGTACTTAAAGAAAAAGAATACTTTCACAGATATTATTGCTTGTGCTGAGTATTCAATAGAACAGAGGTTCTGTCCAAAGGAAAAACTGTGTATTGAAGGAAGGAATGCAGGGGGGTTGCTTATCGGCTCCGTCCTTAATATGAGGCCTGATTTGTTTTTAAATTTGCTTTTGCTGGAGTACCTTTTGTAGATGCTTTGACTACAATGCTTTGACTACAATGCTTGATCCAACCATCCCTCTTACAACTTCCCTTGTAAAGATATGAAATTTGAACTGTATCCACTTTAAATCAATTGGGGAGGAAGGGACCCTCATGCAACTATGCTCTAAAAATTGAACTGTATCTCATCATTTCAAAACACTCTTCGTTTCATCTTTTATTATTTCACACCATACTTCTCTCTCTTTTGTGCTCAAAATATCTTCTTTGATTCCCCAAAAAAAAATAAAAAATGGCAGCAGAGCTTCTTCTTACGTTTGCCATGGAGGAGACTTTGAAAAGGCTGAGTTCCATTGCTGCTGAAGGGATCTGACTTGCTTGGGGATTGGAGGGCAAGCTGCGAAAGTTCAACCAGTCCTTGACCATGATCAAAGATGTGCTCCAAGACGCAGCCAGAAGGGCAGTAACAGAGGAGTCTGTGAAGCGTTGGCTGCAGAACCTACAGGTTGTAGCTTATGATGCTGAAGATGTTCTAGACGAGTTTGCGTATGAGATTCTCTGCAAAGAACAAAAGAAGGGAAAGGTACGTGACTGCTTTTCACTCCACAACCCCATTGCATTCCGTTTGATTATGGGTCAAAAAGTTAAGAAGATCAATGAAGCCCTGGATGAAATCCGGAAAGATGCATCCGGATTTGGGCTTGGATTGACATCTCTACCTGTAGATAGTGCTCAAGAAGTTAGTTGGGGTCCAGATCGAGAGACAGATTCCTTCCTTGACAGCTCAGAAATTGTAGGAAGGAAGGATGATGTCTCTGTAGTTATGGATATGCTGACTAGCTTGACCGAACACCATGTCCTTTCGGTTGTCCCTATAGTGGGGATGGTTGGCCTTGGAAAGACTACTGTAGCAAACAAGCTTTGTGAAGCAGTGAGGGAGAGAAAACATTTTGATGTGCCTCTATGGGTTTGCGTTTCTAATGATTTTAATAAAGTGAAGATTTTAGGAGCAATGTTGCAAATGATTGACAAAAATACGGGTGGGTTGAGCAACCTAAATGCAATTATGGAAAACCTTAAGAAAAAGCTGGAAAAGAAGACATTTTTTTCTTGTTCTTGATGATGTGTGGAATGAAGACCAAGATAGTGGGATGATTTGAAGGAGCAACTGTTAAAAATTAACAGCAAGAATGGGAATGCTGTTGTTGTTACAACCCGCAGTAAGAAAAGTAGCAGACATGATGGAGACTTCTCCTGGGATTCAGCATGAACCAGGGAGACTATCAGGTGATCAATGTTGGTCCATTATCAAGCAAAAAGTGAGTAGGGGTGGACGAGAAACAATAGCTTCAGACTTGGAGGTTATTGGAAAAGATATTGCAAAGAAATGTGGAGGGCTTCCGTTGCTTGCTACTGTTTTGGGAGGAACGTTGCGGCAAAAGGAGACTCAGGAGTGGAAGTCAATTCTAAACAGTAGAATTTGGGATTCTCATGATGGAAATAAAGCTTTCCGCGTATTGAGATTAAGTTTCGATTACTTGTCATCGCCAACATTGAAAAAATGTTTTGCATACTGTTCCATTTTTCCTAAAGATTTTGAAATTGAAAGGGAAAGAGCTAATTCAACTTTGGATGGCTGAAGGTTTTTGCAAGGCCATCAAATGGGAGGATGGAAGACGAAGGCAGCAAGTGTTTCAATGACTTGCTTGCAAATTCCTTTTTCCAAGATGTTGAAAGGAATGAGTATGAGATCGTAACAAGTTGCAAGATGCATGATCTTGTGCATGACCTTGCATTGGAGGCGGATTCAGCTGTAGATGGCGCATCTCATATTCGTCATCTCAATCTCATTTCATGTGGAGATGTTGAGTCAGCATTAAAAGCGGGTTATGCTACAAAATTGCATAATGTTTTCTCAATGGTTGATGTATTAAATGGGTCTTGGAAATTCAACAGGTTGAGAACTCTCAAATTGCGACGGTCTGATATCACAGAGTTACCAGATTCAATTTGCAAGCTGAGACATTTGAGATATCTTGATGTCTCCGATACTGCTATTAAAATATTGCCAGAATCCATCACCAAGCTCTACCTTTTAGAAACATTAAGATTTACTGATTGCAAGTCACTAGAAAAGCTTCCCAAGAAAATGAGAAATTTAGTCAGCTTGCGACATCTTCATTTTGATGATCCAAAGCTAGTGCCAGCTGAGGTGAGACTCTTAACACGCATTCAAACTCTGCCTTTTTTTGTTGTGGGTCCAAATCATATGGTAGAAGAGCTGGGATGTTTGAATGAACTAAGAGGAGCATTGAAGATATGCAAGCTTGAGCAAGTTAGAGACAAAGAAGAAGCTGAGAAGGCAAAACTGTGTGAAAAAAGAATGAACAAATTGGTGTTTGAATGGAGTGATAATGGTAACAATAGTGTTAACAGAGAGGATGCGCTGGAAGGCCTGCAACCTCACCCAGACATAAGAAGCTTGACAATTAAGGGCTACTGTGGTGAATATTTCCCATCATGGATGTCTACATTGGAACTCAATAATCTGACGGTCCTAACATTGAACGGTTGCAGCAAGAGCAGACAACTCCCAACACTTGGATGTCTTCCTCGCCTTAAGATTCTTCACATAACTGGAATGCCTAGTGTGAAATGTATAGGCAATGAGTTCTATAGTAGTAGTGGCAGGGCAGCAGTGCTGTTTCCAGCACTGAAAGAACTCACTCTATCCAGTATGGATGGTCTTGAAGAATGGATGGTACCAGGTGGAGAAGGTGATCAAGTTTCCCTTGTCTTGAAAACTTGTGCATTGAGGGGTGTGGCATGTTGAAAAGCATTCTGATATGTCACCCTTCATCTCTTGTACACTTTGTAATTCGAAAATGTGATGAACTGAGATATTTATGTGGTGAATTTCATGGCTTCACATCTCTTAGAATTTTGATGATAATTAATTGTGAGAAGCTAGCATCCATTCCAAGCGTACAACACTCCACAGCTCTGGTGGAATTGATCATATGGAACTGCCCTGAGTTGATCTCCATTCCTGGTGATTTCCGAGAATTGAAATATTCTTTGAAGAACTTGTTTATTTATAGATGTAAAATGGGAGCTCTTCCAAGCGGACTACAATGTTGCGCATCTCTAGAGGAATTGCGGATAGAGTATTGCAAAGAGCTTATCCACATCAGTGATTTGCAAGAATTGTCTTCGCTTCGAAGATTAGTGATTAGAGGTTGTGATCAGCTCAAAAGTTTTGATTGGCATGCTTTACGACAATTACCTTCTCTTGTTCTTTTAGAGATCAGTGGGTGTCGGAGTTTGAGTCATTTCCCAGAGGAGGATTGCTTAGGCGGCTTCACCCAACTGAAGGAATTGAGCATCGGTGGCTACTCAGAGAAGCTGGAGGCTTTTCCTGCCGGAGTTTTAAACTCAATCCAACACCTCAACTTGAGTGGGTCCCTTGAAAGACTATGGATACGGGGATGGGATAAACTGAAGAGTGTACCACACGAACTACAACACCTCACTGCCCTTGAGTCACTGTGGATATGTGATTTCAAGGGACAGGAATTTGAGGAAGCATTGCCAGAATGGCTGGCCAACCTTTCTTCTCTTCGATCTCTCTGGATTTGGGATTGCAAGAATCTCAAGTATATGCCAAGCTCAACAGCCATTCAACGCCTCTCCAAATTAAAGGAATTGGGGATTTCAGAATGCCCACTTTTATCAGAAAATTGTAGAAAGGAGAATGGCTCCGAGTGGCCCAAGATTTCTCATATCCCATCAATCATCGTAGAGGGTACACGTGTACAGGTAAGTAGGGATTAAATTTTTATGTTACTTTGTATGCAGTGGAGGAGAATTTAATAATAACTCAAGGATAGTGGAAACTAAACGTCGATAATCCAAGTCTCCAACTCACTATGGCTCATATTTGAACCGCTGAACACTTGATTTGTGCACTAATTTTCATTCACTTCATTTTCGTTGAATAATATTTTTTTATTGCATTCGTTGAATATACTTACTGTACATTCAAAGTTTATATCCACTACTTATCATACATGCTTTGCTGCATTACTTGAAAATGGATAGCACTCATCTTGTGAAGACTGCAGAAACTATGAAGCAGTCTGGTTTTTTTTAAAAAAAATATCCCTCTCATAAAAAAAATATCAATTGGGCCCCTTAATCAAATAAATTTTTAATTTTACCCTTGGATTAATTTCAATTAAATCCCAGAATTTATTTAATTAATTAAATCAAAGTTTAATTAAGTCCGCAAACTTATTAATTCTTCTAATTTCATTCACGCATATGATGATAAAAATTTGAGTGAAATTTATATAACTAGTGTCTGTTTTTTGTGAAACAAACAAATTAATCCCTCAAGTTTTTTAAATAATTAATTGATTCTTTAATCACATTTTACGTCAAGTTAGTGGAACAAATTGAGGAAATATTGAAAGAAATTTGAGTAAAATTTATATAACTAGTGTCTATTATTCGTGGATGAATTTGTCTCTATCATGATTATCTCTACAGCATTTTTTGCTCTTGGTTCGTCTGGATTCTTCTCTACAGTCTCGCGCTGGTCTGGAACAAGGCGAGCCTCTGTATCAATTAATCTACATTTCTTTCCCTTAATTTTCTCTTTAATTTCCTTAATGGGTGCTTTGTAGGCTTCTTTCTCTCAATGTTAAACGCTTACTCTAATCATCTCTATTCTACAGCCCAGCATTTTATTATAGTTGTTGTTGCTGTGGACAAAAGTGCATTTATTTTCTTTTAACTTTTTAAACAATTCATTTAGTTTTTTTTTTTAAATGTTTAATTTCTTGGTATTGAACAAACCCCCTTATAGAGAGCCTTATGTAGTTTCATGAATTTTTGTGATTTTGTGTCCTTTGGTATTAGTTAATGGATATTCTACCTCTTATTCGTTTTTAATATTGTTGTTTGGCTCACTTTTATATTCTTTTTTATAGATTTTTTGCTTGACTTAATATTCAATAAGTATGCATCCAATTTGCAAAAATAGATACATACATGACTTTCATTAATTAACAAGATTGATTACATTAATTGAACTTGTTTTATTTAAATAAATATATATAATTATGAATTAAAATTCATAATTTAATGATTAGATAATATTTGTATAATCAGAATACACGATATATGTATTAAGTTCAATGTTTTTGAAAAAGAATTTTTTTTTATTGATTAATGTATAAGTATATATTGTATTAATAATATCTTGATTAATTAATAAATCTCATGGTCTCAATGATATTAATTTATAGATATCGCCTTTTTTTTCTCACACATACATATTAAAGAACTTTGGCATGCTTAGCTTTCTTACTATGGCTTTGTCTAAAATATGATGATTGATCTTTCGTTTAAGAGTTACTTTTCATTCCATTGTTCATTCTTCTCCCTTTCAATTTGCCTTAGCATTTGTAGTTTACGTTTCAATTCTTTTACTTCTTATGATGCTGAAAAGAAAATTTTCCACCAGCTACTTTAAATCTTATGTTCAGAAGACATTGGTTCAACTGTTACTTTTAGCCTGGAGTTCATAAGGAAGCAATGAGATACTAGATTTGCTTTTCCAACTTCCATTAACAATTTGAGTGGCTTGCACTTTGGTTGCTTATGTTTATTGATGATAGCTTTTATTGTCTTTTTTCTTTTGGTTTGTAATTCACAATAATAGATTGGGTCTGATTATCTTGGTCTGGAATTGACATGAAAAAAAAAAAGAAACTTACATTCTCTACTTTAGATGGCTTGAGCATTGTTCGATAGAACAACTGACTGGGTTTGATTTTCTTGGTCTGGAATTGGCAGGAAAAAAAAAAAACAGAAACTTGCATTGTCTGCTTTAGATGACTTGAACATTGCTTGCTAGATGTTCATTAATTTCTCTTTTTGCAATGAACTCTTGCATATTTGACAGATCATGCTACTTTTTTCACGCTATTATTGTTCTCTATTGAACTGCCAAGATTATTGGTTGGATAATGGCCACTGTGATTAGAGAAACTGAAATAATTTATAGTCTGCAAGTTTGTAAATTCATAACGGCAGTCATGTTTTTATCCAAACATTTGCCAAGAGTCAAGACCAAAGTTAAATCAACAACAAAAAGCTGAAAAAAAAAACCCTGCGATAAAAGTGACAAAATTCATAAAACTCATTGGCCAATAATGTAATGCCACATGATAAGATTACAAAAATCAATTAAAAAAATTAAATCAATCCAGATTAACTTACTTATCTGCAACCTAGAATATGAGATAGGAATAACCTTACAAAAAAAAAAAAAAACCAAAACAAATAACAAAATTTAAGGCCTAATAACTCAAGGTTGATGATAAAAAAAAAATAAAAAAAAACTTAAAAAAATACCATAGTTATCATTGTCTTTGAGAATTAATATACAGCTCAGCATTTTGTTGCACATGGCAAGTTATAAAATGTTTGATATACACTTTGGGCATCACAAGGAAAGGATTGATCATTCTCTTGTACACAATTATCTCAATCACATGATTATGATCACGAGATTAATGTATTTATACAGTTTTGACTTATCTCTTTTTTCTTTGATTTTTTCTAGTTTTTTCGTTCAGTATTGGATATAACCTTTTATAGGATATAGTTGTTTCATAGAAAATAAAAATAAAAACTCTAGGAAACATAATTGTTAAACAAAATTAAGCACATGATCTATATCACGATATCAAATATTTTAATCTTAGTTATCTATTTATCAAATATCGATCTAATTACTAAATACATGTATGTATAGGCATTTTTTATTTGTTATTGAAAAAAATATATATTAAAAAGTGCATTGTAAGAGCCTACTTATTATTATTTTTTACTTAAAAAAATAACCACCCTGTCACGGAACACCGATACAAAACTAGTTATTTATAATATAAAGTGTGTGGGGCGAACACTGTGTAGCCGCACTATTTACCCCCTCACGTTTTATACTAGACACAATGTTCACTATTTTTTTATTAGATTTTACTATAAATTTAAAGGAAAACATATGAGGTGAACACTATACAACCATATTGTTAATCCCCTCATGTTTTATGTGCTAAAGATATAGAACCAAGTAATTGTTTCTTCTTTGAGAGTGAGGCAGTGCGTAGCAGAACGAGCCTTCCTTCTCTCCTTCTGGTCAATCGTCTTGAAGAGCCTATGTTCTTGCCTTGATCAAGACTTTATTCAACACATATGAAGAAATTTTCAAAAATCGTTTCTTGACATAACATCTTAGTTATTCATCCGATTTAGTGGGTTAATCCGGTTGAATTACATTTATTTTTTTAATTAATTTTTTTTATTATTATTCAATATTAGATTGATTAAGAATTAGGCTTCGTGATTTTTACGGATTAACTTGAGTTATTTCGAGTCGTTTTATTGTGTCTTTTTTTATTGAATTTTTTCAACAATCAGTTGATTAGGATTTATGCTTTAAAATTTATTGTTAATTGCTTTATATAGCATTATCCTAGTTTTATGACCTGACTTGCGGGTTTGATAGGGTAACCTGGGTTGACCCGAGTTATTTTTTCAATTTGCTTTCTATAAGATTATCTAGGTCTCATGACTGAATCACGGATTTGGGAGGTCCTGAGTTAACTTAGTCATTTTTTTATGTTATTTTTTTCATATATTTTTTTCAATTTCATCTTTAAACAATAAGTTAATTGAGAATTATACTTTGTAATTTGTTTCAACATTCTTTTATGAGGTTATCACGGTCTCATGATTCAGGTTATGAATTTGGCTTGTTAACATATCATGAGATCATGATAACCTCATATAATACATATCAAAATAAATTATAAAGCTTGATTACAAATCAACTTAATATTGGAAAATTTTTTTGAAAAAAATTCCAATTAAAAAAAAGACAAAAAAAAAACTCTAGTCAACCATGATACAAGGTTGTCAATTTTGTTCTGTTCCATTCGAAATGACTGGTATATCTTGTTTCAATTTAAAAAATGAAACAAACCAGAAAAAAATTTCATCTTGCTCAGAATCTTAGCCCGTTTCATAAATTTTGCCAAAATTCTAGCTGAAATGTTCTAGTTCCATTCCGACCAAATAATGTTTTTTTTTTTCTAAAACAATATTATCTACTTTTACAATATCAATCATATCTCTCAATTCGATTGGTGGATCAGACTGAAATCTTACAAAGATTTTCCTAACATATTGTTATATCTTAGGTTGAGATTATAGGGCAATTCGAGTTTAAAAACACCTTGTGAGACTGCTGGTGACATTTTCATAATTTTGTTTTGATAGGTTATTTTTGTGTCTTTTTTTTTTAGATTAATTTTTTTTTCAATTTAACCATTCAATAATAGATTTATTTAGAATTAAGCTTTATAATTTATGTTTATTGAGTTTTTTTTTATATATATATATGTATGTATATGTATGTATGTATATGTTTGTGTGTGTAAACAGTATAATCCCGAAACAGCACACCGAAATGCTTCAAAACCAAAACATACCGTTTTAATTAAAAAAAATGAAAACACTAACCTGTACGAAATTGACAACCTGTAGAATTTGAGGATTTTTATTGTTCTTTCTGATCATTTTTTGAATGAAACTGACATATTATATAAAATGTAAAACAACACTGAGATTTCGTTATATCATAACTTGCAGTTCTGCTGCAAACATTAGAAGCCAGGTGGATATATAGGAAGATTGAAGATCGGAATGCAGCCCAATATTTCCAATTTAACTTGGTATGGTTTAAAATCATTTATCAATGAAGATTTTATTTTGGAATAGTTGTGGGTTGGGTATGTCTGCTAAGAGGGCCTCTGTTAGGAATACAATAATGCATAATGATATTGAAGTGCGTTTCTTGCTTGAAACCAAGAGGTCAATATAACACTAGGGATAAAATCTATTACAAACATCTTGAAACTGCACTTACTTTTTCAAGTGGTTTCTCTAAAATTTTCTTAGCCACTAAAGCAAATGCAATAAACTCTTCATAAACCTCATTCTCAAAATCATTTCAAAATCATTTGGGCTTATAAGATCAAGTCCTTTTCCTTTCACATGGTTTTTTTTTTTCATTATTGTTGTTAAGCCTTGGTGATAGTCCAACGAACTACATCTTTCTACTCTTAAGAGTGAAATAGTAAGAATTTGACATACCAAAAATGATTATGTCCATATCACAGAGACATTGTATACCTAACATATCCTACATTTATTAGAGTCACATCACACTCATCATGGTAACTTGAGAAATTAATAGGGAAAATACATATCTCTTTGCTATGGAAGTGTTATTAACCCATGATTTTTATCAATAATGTAGTCTATACCCAGCCCTTTTTGTTTTTTTTGGAGGAACCACCGATGCCCATTTAACATTGCATAGTTTTTTCCCTCTTCCTCCTAAGAACCAAAGAAAGCTATGATATGTTTCTCAATTTTGGTAGCAACAGTGGATGTGATAGGAAATAAAGAAAGGTTGTAGATAGGGAGATTATTTATAATTGATTTAAGCAAGCACACTCTCTCACCAATAGATAAGTGACGCGCTTTACAGGCAGCCAACTTGCTATTGATTCTATTAACAATAGTTTTCCACATGAGATGAAGATGCACAAATAGGCAGACCCAAATACTTAAATGGCATCCCCTCCATCCTACATATTAAGATTGCTAGCAGTTGAAGAAGTAACAATAGTTCTAGTGATTGAGCTCTTGTGGAAATTAACCTTCAGCCTAGAAATCAACTCAAAACATCACATAGTACTTTTGATGTTTTGAAGAGATGGAAAATAATATGAATTGAAGATGAGTGTATCATCTACAAACTAAAAGTGAGTAATTTTCAGTTGATCATGACCGAAACAAATACCTTTTATAAGTCCCAAATCACATCTCTTTTTAGCATTCTACTAAGACCCTCAGTTGCTATATTGAAAAGAGATGTTGATAAAGAGTCCCCTCTTCGCAATCCCTTTTCCATAAAGAACTCTACAAGAATTGAAAGTTTTGTTGTCGGAATACATTATTGTATCCATCATCTTCATCGTGAACCAAAACCCTTACAAGCCATAACTGTCGAAATACCTGGGCAGTAATTGATTCTGCCCTGGGGGTGCTGGGGATTGGGGGTTAGGGGAGTGGGTTCTCAACGCATCTTTGTTTCTGCCTTTTAAAGAATTGCAAAGTCTTGATTTGAAGGCTAATGAATTAGTTAGGTGCCTTTGAGAATCAAGGTTGGTTCATATTATTGTGTTATACTAAAATTAAAACTGATGAAATGGCTGCTGTTTACCGCTACTTATTTTACTTTGATATTTCTCTTGCAGGCTTCGGAGTGTTGAAGCCTTGTATGTATTAATTTTCGGAAGTTCTCCAACTTCAGAAGATCTTAGCATGGGAGTACTGAATTTGTTGTTGGGGAATCAGTGGTTTGCTTCTTGCATTCTTGGCCCTAAATCGTGTTAGTTCGAAACTTGTCGACAATTTTCTTGAACGTGTCCAGCTAATGGGTGCTTTAACAGTCTATTTGGAAATATGGTTGTGGTGGTTTTTCACTCATAAATGTATTTAAATAATATTTTTTTATAAAAAAAATTATTTTTAATATTAACACATCAAAATAGTCTAAAAATACCAAAAAAAAAATTAATTTGAATAAAAAAAAACAATAAAAAAAATTTAATTTCTTTTTTAAAACATTTTTTGAAACGCAAAAAAAATTAGAGAGACAAGTGTTGACCTCATAACTTAGCCTTATCGTTGATCGTTTTCAATAGAGAAGTGTTATAACTATATTTATCTATGGAATCCTAAGGCTGTCTTGTTTAATTACTTTGTTTTAGCTATTTTTTATTTTAAAAAAATTTGCCCTGACCATCGTGTTGGAGTATTCTGATCAAGAAGTTAACAATGATATAGTCCATCTTCAAGTTCAGTTTCTCATTGATATCTTCCTAATTTAACATAAAAAATGAGAAAATTATAAGTATAACTCCTACTAAACATGTCATGACTAACTCTTTCAACTTGTCTCATGGTGTACGCACCAAAAGATATCCTTTAACGATCAAAACTCTATAAACAATTTTTTTTTAATTAAAAGATATGTTGATGGAAAGATGATGAATTGTATCTTGGTGGATGATAATTCGATTATTAATATACTACCTCTTAATATTATAAAAGAGCTCGGGATTCATATTTATATTTATATATAAAACACAATGTTGTTTTGACACACACACAAATTTAAGGTTACTCCAAGTTGGTCCCAGATCTGGGACCTGATAAAAAATCATGATACAAATCTTATCCCAGGTTAACCCCCGAGCCGGGCTAACGAGGATTGTTTGGAAAAAGATTATGGAAGACCACCAGTATGCATAAGGAAATCACCAGGAAATTACTCATCTTGGCCAGTAGTGCTATAAAGAAGAGAGAGTCGTATATCCACTTTCTCATCAATTACGACAATAATTGACTCCCAGTCAATACGGTCCACGCAAATTGTTTGGTGAGGTTACATGCCAACAAAACTAATTTGAATATTTTTAATGTGGGTAAAACTTTTAAATGTTATAGTGAGGTAATATTATGTTTTCTTTATTTTGAGATAAAAAAAAACATTATATTTAGAAAGGTTTCGAATTAATTAAATAGGTTATGAAAATATAATTGCTTAGTGGTATAGATAATAAAAATATGATTGCTTAGTGGTTGTTTAATGGTATAGAAGTATCAGGTTAAAAATTAGAAAAATAAAGTTAGAAGTTGTTAGTTTAAGTATTTTACAGGTGCTGCTGTTTGATCCAAAAAATGATTTGAATAGATACAGTTTTTTACCCAAATTTTATACATAGGAAAAGGTTGTTCTCTCTGTTTTTTAATACCATAAGCGGTGCATTAATCCAGTTTTTATAGGAATAGCTATGATGAAAATAATAAAGAATACGTGGACTATCGAATGATTTCGGGGATTATTATAAATTATATAAAAGGAATTGCTATCTGAATTATATATATGAATGAAAAGGTAATGAGACTAGTTTACAACCCAAAAAGCATAATAGAATTCTGAATGTTCTAGGAGCTATGATTAGTTTATTAGGTAGCATGTAGTTAACAAATTATTGTAGTTAAGTGTTGAAGGGATTTTAACAGGTTATATGCTTGTGAATAGGTTTTTTGAGCTAAGATTTCAGACCAGGCAAAGTATAGAGAAGTTAGTAGCAGTGAGCAAGAACCCTGAACTTACAAACCACACCAGTATAAAAAATGTGAGGAATCATTAGCAAAAAATAAAAACAAATAATGACATAATCAAGTGTCGGGCAAGTAATATACAACATAAAGATACATAGACATCAAATAGTAATTTTCTTGAACCGGATTTATGGGTATGTTCCAAGATATATAAGTGAATTAGTTGCAAAACAGGGGAGTCTCTGTGAAAACATTACAATAGCATTTACTCTGAGGAAGAACGCTTCTATGCATGTGCTGTAATTGACAAAGAAAAGGAGAAATCCTTTCAATTTATGAAAATGCAATGAGTTAACCTTATCTCACACTGCAATATATACTCTACAGTATTCATGTATGAAAACATTTGAACGGGAATAAATAAAATAATTCATCAAACAATATGAGAGTTGTTTGGAAAAAGATTCTGGAAGAGCACCAATATGCACAAGGAAATCACCAGGAAATTACTGCATGGTTGTGTTTAAAAATCAAAAGGGCACATGGCAAGTCTAGCATCCGCGTTCACAACCTTTTAATGCTTTAACTCATCTTCGCCAGTAGTGCTATAAAGAAGAGAAAGTGATATATCCACTTTCTAATCAATTACTTTAGATTTGTGGAAGATATGATACAAGAGAAAGTGGTATATCCACACTCTATAATGGGTGGCAAGCTCCTTGCTTTTCACGTGATGATGCCCCCCTCTTTCTTTCTTTCTTTTTTTTTTATAAAAAAAATCCCTTTTATGCTTAAAATCCACCCACTAAGGGGTCGATGAAGTGGCCGCTAACAACAATCCAGATAAGATGTTGCTTGTTCTTACAGGGAGAGGAATCCCAGCTCCAGATAGCAGAAGGGAGATCGTTTCCCTACATCTTCATCATTAGAGCACAGCAATAACTCAAAGCTCTACCATGTCACCATCGCTTTTTTGATTGCTATCTTCGGTTGTTATACCTACAAATACAAGAACAATAGACAACTTAAACGTTAATCTTATTATTTTCTTTGGAGTTTTTTTTTTCTTTTGCAAAATAGCACCTAGAAAAAAAACAATAACACAATTCAAAATTTATTTAAAGAAATAATATATCCACTTTCTCATCAATTACTTAAGATTTGTGGAAGATATGAATGATACAAGAGATAAGAAAATGATTGCTATTATCGACAATTTCTCTGTTATATATATTATGCGGAGTTTCATCCTTTCCATTAGATAATAAATAATATTGTATATATTCTTTTTTGAGAAGTAACTCATTTGCACACCCTTGTTGTAGTTTTCTATTCAATTTCACACCAGAGTGTAATATAAAAAAACTTTTGAAAAGTATTTTATTTTCTTTCCATTCACCCCAGCACTACGACAATAATTGACTCCCAGTCAATAAGGCACATAACTCATTTGAATATTTTTCCCAACCTGGCGAATAGACTATGTGCTAAACAATAAAATAATATTGAAATCCAAAAATATTCCAAAAATAAATGAAATAAAGAAAACATCTGCACAACATAGAATATGCAGATAAAGTCATGAAAATGGCCAAAGTGTAGTATAAATAGGACCTCTATGGTTGCCCAAAGGCACATCACAAACAACAATATTCTACTTAGTAGTTCATAGAATATTATCTAAGATGATGATGAAAAGAATTGGGGCTTGGATCATGTTGCTAGCATTGTTGACTCTGGTTGACGAATGGCATGGTCGTTGTTATGGATGTTCGGAGGAAGAGAGGATTGGTCTCTTGGAGATCCAATCTTTGATCGACCCATATCGCATTTACTTGCGAGATTGGGTGGACGGTAGTAATTGTTGTGAGTGGCGTGAGATCGAGTGTGATAACACTACAAGGCGAGTGATCCAACTCTCTCTTCGTGGAGCAGGGTATCCAACTTTCTCTTTTAGTGATTTCAGCGATTGGGTTCTCAACGCATCTTTGTTTCAGCCTTTTAAAGAATTGCAAAGTCTTTCTTTGACACGGGCTGGATTGGTTGGTTGCATGGAGAATGAAGGTTAGTTCAATGTTTCTGCACTTAATTATAATCATAAAATAAATGAAGGTTGGTTGGTGTTTAATGTCAAATATCTTGCTTTGATGATTCCCTTCGATCTAGGCTTCCAAGTCCTATCATCAAAACTGAGCAATCTTGACCTGAGTATCAATCAATTTAATGATAAAAGCATTTTGTCATGTTTCAATGGTAACCTTTCCACTCTCGAATCTTTGGATCTATCATATAATGAGTTGATAGCTGGATCAGGTAGCTTCTATGGTAACCTTTTAGTTATTTATTTAGCTTCGAAACATTTTCTTTTCTCCTTCTCATATCATTTTTTTCTACGCATTTAATTATTTCCTTCCAATATGCTCTTGAGGAACATCATGCAGGTCTCAAAGTCTTGTCATCAAGGTTGAAAAAGCTGGAGAACCTTCATCTAAGTGTGAATCAATACAACGATAGCATTTTTCCATCTCTAACTGGATTTTCATCCCTCAAGTCTTTGGATCTATCAGACAATCAGCTGACAGGATCAGGTATAATACACAGTTTCTACCAAAATGCTTCACATGACGTTCTCTTAATTATATTTTTTTCTTTATCAACAAAAATGAGGACTTTATATCTATTTAATAAAAACTATAAAAAAAACTCTCTAATACAAATCTCTAGACAGCCAATGAGAGACTGCCGATTTCTTTATTAGAAAAACTCTCGACTGTTTTATCAATAAAGAGAACAACATAAAACCCACATATTTAATTCTACAACTAAATATATGTATAATTTGAGAATTATATATCTTGTAGGTTTTCAACTCCAACCGATGAGGCTGGGAAAGTTAGAGAACCTTGACCTGAGTGGCAATCAATTGAACAGCAGCATCTTATCAATTCTGAGTGGGCTTTCATCCCTCAAGTCTTTGGATCTATCACATAATAAGTTGACAGGATCTATCAATAGTAAGTTACATTCTCTTTATCAAGAAAACATCAATTGAACAACAACATCTCATCAATTCTAATTATATTTAGTTTCTATATATTATGCATATCGTGAGCTCATAATTATGACTTACTCTTAGAAACAGCTCCTTGCACTATCTTCTTCCTTAATTTATGCACTGTATATTTTTTTATGTATAATTTGAGAATTATATATCTTGTAGGTTTTCAACTCCAACCGGTGAGGCTGGGAAAGCTGGAGAACCTTGATCTAAGTTGGAATCAATGCAATGATAGCATTTTCCTTCTCTTACTGGATTTTCATCCCTCAAGTCTTTGGATCTGTCAGGCAATGAGCTGAGAGGATCAGGTATAATACACAGTTTCTACCTAAATGCTTCACATGACATTCTCTTAATTATATTGTTTCTTTATCAATAAAAATGAGGACGACTTTATATCAAGAAAAGAGGCACTTGGAATGAGGTCCAAGAGGCATATATTTTATTCTCCTATAAATATATATTTTATATTTATCTTTTTAAATAAATATATTTTTATATATGTTTTTTCTGTCTTGAGATACCTAGTCAAGCACAACTCTAAGTTTTTTTTTTAATGCATTTGAGTTTGAATGGGTTTTGAATAACATAATAAGAAGCTCTCTCCTAAAATATTATAATTAAGAAAATTGTAATTATTAAAACTTGGATCTTAACATCAATTCAAAAAAAAACTATCCAATACAAATCACTAGACAGCCAACGAGAGACTGCCAATTTCTTTATTAGAAAAACTTAATTATTGCTAGGATTGTTATTCTTGTTTTAATTACCGATGAGATCTTAATTATAAGTTTCTTTATCTTGTTTTGTAAGTATATCATAACTTAGCTTCCATCTTTATCGACTTTATATCCATAAATTGTTTTTTTTTCTCCGATAAGATCAAAATTAGAACGATTAAAAATTGTTTCTTTTTATGTATAATTTGAGAATCATATATCAATCGAACAACAACATCTCATCAATTCTAATTATCTTTAGTTTCTATATATCATGCATATCATGACTTACTTTTAGAAACAACTCTCTTGCAGGTTTTGAGATCATATCATCACATCTGGGGAAACTCGAGAACCTTGACCTGAGCCATAATACATTCAACAACACCATTTTCTCACATCTGCATGGACTTTCTTCTCTCAAGTCTTTAAAGCTATCATATAATGAGTTGATAGGATCGACGATTGTCGATGGTAAAGTTCTGTTATTTACAATACCTTTTGAAATCTCTAGATTTTTCTGGCAATTTGTTGTTTCTATCCAAAAATCATCTCCCTATTCAATATCAGTTCTCTCAAGGATACTAATTTAAGTCTTAATTAATATTATTGAATGGAATGGCTATTCTGTGCCACCACTATTTTCATCATATCTCTTCTTCTTTCTTTCTTTTTAACAGGGACTTTCTTCAATTCTAGCACCCTTGAAGAATTGCATCTAGATAATACTTCTCTCCCAATAAACTTTCTCCAGAACATTGGAGCATTGTCTGCTCTTAAAATTTTGTCTGTTACTAAATGTGACCTTCATGGCACCCTACCCGCTCAAGGTAAATTAACAACTCTCCATCCTAAGTGTTTTGGACTACTTGGAATTTTTTAGTTGAATAGAAGATTCTTTCAACACTATTTTGACTGTTTCGAGATAAATTGTACAGGTTGGTGTGAATTGAAGAATCTGAAGCAGTTAGATCTCGCTAGAAATAATTTAGGAGGTTCTCTCCCAGATTGTTTGGGTAACTTGTCATCTCTACAACTATTAGATATTTCTGCAAACCATTTTATTGGAAATATTGCCTCCAGTCCTCTTACCAACATCCTATCCCTTGAATTCCTTTCACTATCAAATAACCTCTTTGAAGTTCCCATTTCAATGAAGCCTTTTATGAACCACTCAAGCCTCAAGTTCTTCTCCAATGAGAACAACAGACTAGTAACAGAACCTGCTGCCTTTGATCATTTGATTCCAAAGTTCCAACTAGTCTTTCTAAGCTTGTCAAAAACAACGGAAGCATTCCATGTAGAAATTCCCGACTTCCTCTATTACCAATACAACTTAAGAGTCCTTGATCTCTCCCACAACATCACCGGAATGTTTCCATCATGGTTGCTTAAGAACAATACACGATTGGAGCAACTATATCTGAGTGACAACTCCTTTGTTGGTACTTTGCAGTTGCAAGATCACCCATATCCGAATATGGCCAATTTAGATATATCCAACAACAACATGAACGGTCAAATTCCAAAAGATATTTGTTTGATCTTTCCAAATCTGAGGAT
The DNA here is from genome assembly GCF_005239225.2 of Populus alba. Taxonomy (NCBI): domain Eukaryota; kingdom Viridiplantae; phylum Streptophyta; class Magnoliopsida; order Malpighiales; family Salicaceae; genus Populus; species Populus alba. Next base: position 4,251,109 of record NC_133286.1, on the reverse strand, counting down.
TTTAAGGATGGCTAAGAATGGATTCACAGGTTGTATTCCTTCTTGTTTAGGAAATATTAGCCTTTTAAATTTAGATTTATCCAACAATCAGTTGTCTACAGTAAAACTAGAACAACTAACAACAATACATTATATTAATCTAAGTGGGAACAACTTTTGGGATCAGATATCAGATTTTCCATTACATGAGCGGAAAGAGTGTAGTGTATTGGATTTGAGTAATAATCAATTTTCAGGCATGCTTCCAAGATGGTTCGTCAATTCTACAAGCCTTATAGCACTTGATTTGTCCAAAAACCATTTTAAGGGTCCGATCCCAAGAGACTTTTGTAAGCTTGATCAACTTGAATATTTGGACCTTTCTGAGAACAACTTGTCTGGATATATGCCATCTTGTTTCAGTCCACCATCTCTAATCCATGTGCATCTATCCGAAAATAGATTGACCGGTCCATTAACATATGGATTTTATAACAGCTCTTCTCTGGTTACGATGGATCTTCGAGATAACAGCTTCACCGGCTCCATTCCAAATTGGATTGGCAATCTTTCATCATTGAGTGTTCTTCTTCTGAGGGCTAATCACTTTGATGGTGAGCTCCCTGTTCAGTTATGCTTGTTAGAAGAATTAAGCATTTTGGATGTTTCACAAAACCAGCTTTCTGGTCCACTACCCTCCTGTTTGGGCAATCTTACTTTCAAGGAAAGTTTCCAGAAAGTGTACATTCTCATAAATTTTTTTGTATTAAGGTCCATAGCAGATGCATATTATGAAACAATGGGTCCACCACTAGTGGATAGTATTGATAGCTTGGAAAAGCATTCTATGCCTGGCTTTGAAGAAGTGATAGAATTTACAACTAAAAATATGTATTATGGTTACAAGGGGACAGTTCTTAGCTATATGTATGGTATTGATCTCTCGAATAACAGCTTTGTAGGAGCAATCCCACCAGAATTTGGAAACTTAAGTGAGATACTGTCATTAAACTTATCACACAACAATCTCACTGGATCTATCCCTGCAACATTCTCAAACCTAAAGCATATTGAGAGTTTGGATCTTTCTTACAACAACTTGAATGGTGCCATCCCTCCACAACTTACTGAAATTACCACACTTGAAGTTTTTAGTGTGGCGCACAATAACTTGTCAGGCAAGACACCCGAGAGAAAATTTCAGTTTGGGACCTTCGATGAAAGCTGTTACAAAGGAAATCCTTTCTTGTGTGGACCTCCATTGCGAAACAATTGTAGCGAGGAATCAGTGCCATCACAGCCAGTGCCTGATGATGAACAAGGAGATGATGGTTTCATAGACATGGAGTTTTTCTACATCAGTTTCGGTGTATGTTACACAGTTGTGGTGATGACGATTGCAGCAGTTCTCTACATCAATCCATATTGGCGACGCAGGTGGTTGTACTTCATCGAAGACTGCATAGATACTTGCTACTATTTTGTGGTGGCTAGTTTTCGCAAGTTCTCCAACTTCAGAAGGTGAATTTGTTACTGGGGAGATGGTCGTTCCTTGTTTGTGATGATTGTTTGTCTAGCTATTGGTAATTTGTAGTGTACTGTCTCTAATTAAGCTCAGCCTTTCTATTTGATTAGTTATTTGGGCTAAATATATAAGCTGGGCTTCTCATTCCTGAATCATTAGGAAGGAAACTGATTTGGATTGGTCATTTACTCGCGTGTGATTACTCTTTCAACTCTCAAGACTTGTCTGAAAATAAATTGCCAAAACCACTACTAAAGTATAAACAAAATATTCTATGCCTTTGTTTCAAGGGCGACCCCACCTCAGTTATTCAATCAAAGCATTGAAATCGGAGCAAGAAGATCCACCTTCTTCAACAGCCTTCCTGGCCGTTTCTTTGCTCTACTACTCATTTCCTCTGCTTCTTCACCCATCATAATTTGAGTGATTGCCTTCTCTACAGCTTCACTTTTAACATGATCTCCATGCACTCTAAGCCATTCCTCAACTCCAGTTTTTAAAACACAGTCACCAACTTTTCATTATAGAATTGCTCAGCAAATATTGGTCTCCTAAGCACAAAAAAATAAAATTGTCCTTGTCAAACATGCAGCTGTGACTTGAGACATTCAAAATTTCAACCTCATTTTCTATAAAATTCAACAATACTGGATATGGTCATGATTCAATGGAATAATCCCCACTTATTTTCTTGAGACCTTTTTCCATTGAAATCTTGCAAGACTATGGCATACATGAACTCCATCTAATGAACAGTAAATCAAAGAAATTACCTTCTGATAGATCTCCTCTTGCCAATCAGCGCCTTTTGCATGTAGAATCTAGGGATGCTACAAAAATTTCAATGCAGACAACAAAATGTTAGAATTTAAAAGAGTTTGATAACAATGCGAGAAGAAAAACAAAAGGTAAGATGTTTAGAAATTCAATGCTCCGCTGCATTATAACCTGCTGGATCCATGGGGCAGTGGGCATGGCGTTTTGAGACCTGATCTCCATTGAAAGCATCTCCAGAGATATTTTACATAGATAATCATACTGAAATCAGATATTAATAACAAAACATTAGATCTCAGAGCAATCCATGTTACAAGAGGAGGAAAATGGATATATGCTCTATCATTTCATCTTTTGTGAGGATAAACTTCTGTTTCCTCTCTTTTTATTTAATTATTTATGTATTGATTTGCTATTTTCTTTTTGCACACTGCCCTTGTACTTGAGCTTGGTCACTCTAAATAAAACACTTGTCAAGAGAATTAACAAAAAGATGCGAACTCCGAATCAGCCTTGCATACAGAGTGAACGGTGAGGAAGTGTACTGTTGAGAATTGTGTTGCTGTGTTTTGTGCAAGTGAAGGGATGCACAATCAAGAACAACAATGCTGGTATTGAAGAACACGAATTACACACAAGGTGTTTGATAAAATGTCTCAGTAAGTATTTCATTAACTGCATGTCTTTAAATACATGAGAAAGCTTAACAAACATCCCTAGTTATCAGCCACTAACTGTAGTGGATAATATGCTGTCACTAGCCACTAACTATAGTGGAGAATATGCTGCCACTAATCTCAGCAACAACATCAGAAAAAACAAGGGATTTACTTTAACAAAATCAAAACAGAAATGAAAGAAAAGAAAACAGACAATACTTGATTAAACAACATGAAACAAAATGTCAATTGTCTAACACTCCTCCTTGACATTTTGACGACAAATTCCAATCATTTGTCTTAATGTCTCAAATCTCTCTTTAGGTAGTGGTTTGGTAAATATATCTGCAAGCTGTTCTTCGGAAGAACAATGAATCAGCATCACTTCATTAGATTGTTGAACTTCTCTAATAAAATGAAACTTGATTTTGATATGCTTTGTACGTCCATGAAAGACTGGATTCTTTGAAATTGATACTGCAGAACTGTTATCACACATGATTTTAGTAGCTTCAACCTGTTCATGTCCCAAATCCTTTAACATTTTTCTCAACCAAATTGCTTGGTTGACAGCAGCGGCAGCAGCAATGTACTCTGCTTCTGCAGTGGATTGAGCTGTTGTCTCTTGCTTCTTTGAACTCCAGGTGAAGACACCTGAATTGAGTGAGAATAAATACCCTGAAGTGCTTCTTGAATCATCAACACAGCCTCCCCAGTCACTGTCAGTATAGCCTTTTAGTTCCACAGCCCCTTCTGATGATTTTGGACAGAAAATACCAAGATCAATGGTACCTTTGATGTATCTAAGTATCCTTTTTGCTGCAATGAAATGAGTCTCCCTTGGAGAATGCATGAACCTTGAAAGAATACTCACAGCAAATAATATGTCAGGTCTACTTGCTGTAAGATATTGAAGGCTGCCAATTAAGCCTCTATACAAACTTTCATCCACTTTTTCAGATTCATCATCCTTGCTAAGCTTGATACTTGTTGTCATAGGAGTCCCTACTGGTTTACAATCCTCCATTTTGAATCTTTTTAGGATGTCTGAAGCATACTTCTTTTGGCATGTAAAAATGCCATTGCTGGATTGCATCACTTCCATTCCAAGGAAGTAATTCATCATTCCAAGGTCAGACATCTCAAACATCTTCTTCATTTCATCTTTGAACTCTTGGATCATTCCAAGTTCACTTCCTGTGATAAGCATATCATCTACGTAAATAGATACAATTAGAAAATGGTTACCACATGATTTCACATACAAAGTTGCTTCATTTTGGCTTCTGCTGAACCCAAGTTGAAGCAGATGTGTGTCCATTCTGTCATACCAAGCTCGGGGAGCTTGTTTCAACCCATACAAGGCCTTCTTAAGTAGATACACATGATCTTCTTTATCTTTAACAGCATACCCATCGGGTTGCTCTACAAAGATTTCTTCAGCAAGAAATCCATTCAAGAAGGCAGACTTGACATCAAGTTGGTGAATCTGCCAAGAGTTATGTGCTGCAAGTGTAATGAGAAGTCTAATAGTATCATACCTTGCTACTGGAGCAAAGGTCTCTAGGTAGTCCACACCATATTGTTGAGCATAGCCCTTTACCACCAATCTAGCCTTGTGTTTGCATACTGACCCATCTGAATTGAGTTTTGTTTTGAAAACCCATCTTACACCTATCACCTTGCGATGCTTAGGCCTTTCAATCAGTTGCCATGTTGCATTTTTGTTGATCATTTCCATTTCTGCCTCCATTGCTCTCCTCCATGCTGGAAATTCTTGAGCTTCAGTATAGCTGGTTGGTTCTAGGATTGCCATGTTGCATCTTAGGTGAATATCTTCCAATGATCTTGTGCCTCTAACTGGAAAATCATCCACTGATTCATCAGCTACTGGCTGGGGCTGAATGGTGAATGGTTGATCAGAAATCATACTTTTCTGATGTTCCCAATCCCATGTGATTGCTTCATCAACCTTCACATCTCTGCTGAGAATTACCTTCTCTGTTTGTAAGCAAAGAATTCTGTATCCTTTGGTTGTTATTCCATAACCCACAAGAACTCCCTTTTGAGCTTTGTTGTCAAGTTTGCTCCTCTTTGGCTCAGCTATATGATAATAGCATATGCTGCCAAAGATTCGAAGATGATCTACAGCAGGTTTAACACCATTCCAGCCTTCGTATGGTGTCTTGTCCTCCAGTGCTTTGGTTGGAAGTCGGTTCAGCAAGTAAACAGAGGTATTGACTGCCTCTGCCCATAATTTGTTTGGCATTTTCTTTTCAAGTAAGAGACATCTAGCCATCTCCATTACTGTCCTGTTCTTCCTCTCACATACACCATTTTGTTGTGGTGCGTATGGTGTAGTGTACTGGTGCACAATGCCTCTGCTGTTGCAAAACTCAAGAAACTGATTTGAAGTATATTCAGTACCATTGTCAGATCTTAAGCATTTAATTAGCATGTCACTTTGATTCTCAACTAAAGCTTTGAATGTTTGAAAGATTGTAAATACTTCACTCTTAAATTTGATGAAATACACCCAACACATCCTAGTATAATCATCAATAAAGAGAATGAAATACTTGTTACCACATAATGAGGCTGTCTTCATAGGTCCACACACGTCAGTGTGGATGAGCTGAAGTTTTTGGCTGGCTCTCCATGCTTGCCTTTTAGGAAATGGTGGCCTTGATTGCTTGCCAAGTTGACATGTTTCACACAATTGAATCTCACCATTCAATGTGGGCAATGCTTCAACCATTTCCTTTTGTTTCAAAATTGACAAGCCCTTTTGATTAAAATGTCCAAATCTTTTATGCCAAAGATTTGAAATATCCTGAGTAGCACTCACATATGCATGATTGGATACTTTATCCCAGTCAACAACAAAGCTTCTGTTTTTCATCTTTACACAGAACATTTGTTCTCCAGAAGGATCAAAGATAATGCATTTATGATCTTTAAACTGAAGAGAATAGTTTTTCTCCATCATTTGTCCAACACTCAACAAATTTTGACTGATTTCAGGTATAAATAACACATCAGGAATGATTTTGATACCTGAACTTGTTTGAACATTTACTGACCCTCTGCCTTTGACCTCCAGAAATTCTCCATTTCCAACCTTTACTCTGGATTTGTAAGATTCATCAAGGGTTTTGAACATTCCAGCATCATTGCACAAATGATGTGTGCATCCACTGTCAATAAGCCAAGTATCAGCTGGATCATTTGTTGAGAAACAAGTGACAGCAAAGAATTGCTCCTCCTGTGTATCAACTTCATCTGCTAGGTGAGCTTGTTGAGGTTTTGGATCTGATTTTTTGAACTTGCAGACCTTTGTGATGTGCCCTGATTGCTTGCAATTTCCACAAATTGCATCTGGCCTCCACCAACAATATTTTTCTGAATGTGTGTTTCTTTTGCAGTGAGTGCAAGGAGGAAACTTCTTTTGTTTTGAAGCTTCACTAGTGCTGCCCCCTTCATTTCTGCCTTTGAATCTCAGATTAGGCAACTTCTTTCCTTTTCCAGCTTGTTGTTTTTGCACATAAAAGGCTCCTTCAGTCAATCTGTCTTGCCTGATTGTTCTTCGTTGCTCCTGTGCTTGAAGAGCACTCATTAGTTCACCTAATGAGATTTTACTGAGGTCCTTTGATTCTTCTAGAGAGGAGATTTTGGATTCAAACCTCTCAGGAAGAGTCACAAGAACCTTTTCCACAATCCTACTGTCAGGAAAGTCTTCTCCAAGTAATCTGATGTTGTTGATAATTAGTGAAATTCGATCAGAATACTTAGAGATTGTTTCATCTTCTTGCATGTTAAGTGCCTCAAAATCTCTCTTCAAATTCAGCACTTGCATTTGCCTTGTTCTGTCACTGCCTTGGTATTCTTCTTTTAGTTTGTTCCAAGCCTCTTTGGCTGAATTACATGCCATAATTCTGTAGAAGATGCTTTCTGCCACAGCATTTTGGATGATTGATTTCGCCTTGGATTTCTTTGCCTTTTCCTCACTGCTGAACTTGATTTGAGCCATAGTGGGATTTGTTGGTAAGGGAGCTACTGGTTTGTCTTCGGAAACAATTTCCCAAAGATCATAAGCTTCAAGAAAAGCTTGCATCTTCACTGACCAAATATGGTAGTTTTCACCAGTAAATATAATGGGGGAGTTTAAAAGTAAGTTGTTGGATGTCATTTTTGAGATTTTAAAAAAAAAGGTGTTTTGGTCCTGTAAGATCTGAGATGCTCTGATACCACTGTTGAGAATTGTGTTGCTGTGTTTTGTGCAGGTGAAGGGATGCACAATCAAGAACAACAATGCTGGTATTGAAGAACACGAATTACGCACAAGGTGTTTGATAAAATGTCTCAGTAAGTATTTCATTAACTGCATGTCTTTAAATACATGAGAAAGCTTAACAAACATCCCTAGTTATCAGCCACTAACTGTAGTGGATAATATGCTGTCACTAGCCACTAACTATAGTGGAGAATATGCTGCCACTAATCTCAGCAACAACATCAGAAAAAACAAGGGATTTACTTTAACAAAATCAAAACAGAAATGAAAGAAAAGAAAACAGACAATACTTGATTAAACAACATGAAACAAAATGTCAATTGTCTAACATGTACGCACACTACACCCACATTTGTACATGCATAAATGCACGTATATATTCATGTCAAGAGAATATCATAATTATTGAACCTTGCATTAGGCATATACCTGATTGGTGGCGGTAGTATAAATCTTATCCTCAAAACGTATGGCAAATTTCTTGAGTTCTTGTAATCCCTCCTGACCAGAAAACAAAAGATGCCTCTTTATTGTCTCCATTCTGCACATGCAAATCATTACGTTTCATTTTTAATGACCAGGCAAGAATAGAGAAGTTAGCAGCAGCGAGCAAGAACCCTGAATTCATAAACCACACCAATATCAGAAATGTGTGGAATCTTTAGCAAAAAGTAAAAACAAATTATGAGATAAGGAAGAGTTGGTCAAGTATTATAAGACATCAAAATACATAGACATCCTTTCCCTGTATTATTCCAGAGGTACAGATTATAGGAGTTTACTTGGCCACCCTTCTGTCTAAAAATTCTAGCTACGAGCTTCATATATTAGTGACTTAGTTGCAAAGCAGGGGAGTCTGTGAAAACATTACAATAGCATTTGCTCTGAGTAACTTCTACGCATGTGCTGTAATTGACAAAGAAAAGAAGAGAAATCCTTTCAATATGAAAATGCAACGAGTTAACCTTGTCTCACACTGCAATATATATACTCTACAGTATTCATTGACCAATGCAAGTGCCAACAGTAGCTGTCTATATGATTTTGGATGTAGAGAGGTCAACAAAAACATTCAACTTTATGCTGAGAAACTAGGAAACCATGCACCATTGTGGCTAATTGATTTTTGTCTGCTGCTTTTCAACTTTAAGATCACTATCATTTCAACCCTGTAGAAGCATAGAAGGTCCAAATCCAACACCATTCATTTAAGTTCAGTTGCAACTCGAGTTTTAAATTGAAACATGTATGCTCATAGCAATAGATTAACCTTGAAATTAAAATCGGAACAAGCTTCATGCAGCCATCCAAGAGGTCATCATCAAAAGAAGAGATTACACAAGAAATTCCAACAAAAATTACTTCCCAGCACTTTATGTTCCCTCAAGTTCGCTTCTCCTGAGAAACACATGAAAAGATGAAACAAAAAAAAAGAGGTGTGTGATACTTGATCTTGCCTCATGGCAATCCTGCTGATTTTAATTAACCCTTTGTCATTCTCCTTTTCTTTCATATAAATAAAAAATTTACTATTTTGCAGCACTTGCACATACATTTTGTCGACTATTCTTTTCCGTGAGTCAGGCCGCAATTGAATTCTCCAATCACCCGTGTCCATGACAGGTTCTCCGCCTGGGACAGTGGGCCAACCAAAAGGAAAAAAAAAAAATCATATTGCATGTTAGAAAATACCCTAAAAAGAAAGTCAGGAACGGCAAGAAGAGCAAAAGCACATCAAGAACATGAAAAATGGAATATCAGTTTATTCAGACTTGAATAGATTTAAAAAGAACTTCCGTCTAATATCATGTACTTTATTAAAGAATTCAGCCAAATATGGATGCATAACAAATATACACAACCATTCAGGTCAAGGTGCTAGGATCCTGGGTATTCGGCCATTCAAAGCAAAGAACAAATTAGTCCAGCCTCCCCTTCACAAACAAGACTCACCGTTTCCCCCTCCCCTAAGACCATCACTCACTTTCCTTCTTTTTCCCACAGCCCAATCATCATCACACAGCCCTCATTTCTTCTTCCCTGATCTCCCCCTCTCAACAGCCTAACAGTCAGCATCATTTCCACAGTCCCAACCCATTTCTAAAATACTAAAATCAACTGACTTGTGTTCTCAATCAGACCAGATATACAATTGGAAAATCTCAAAATATGCCGCCTGAATCCTCTGCACCCCCCACCAAAAACCACCCCTCAATGCCCGTCCTTGCATCATCAATCTTACACCTCCACAAAACTCCTTACCAACATCTTCAGACCCTACCTCAACCACCCACAATAACATCTCCTCACCTAAATCCAACAGATTATCCTGTCATTTATCCTTCAAACAAGCTCGCCTCCCCTGTCTTTCCATCTGAACCCCCCACAAAAACTTTTAGCCCGACATCTCATGTTAATACCCCTACTGGTACTGACCATCTAAAGTTGTTTTTTGAGAGATTCCCCTCGTGGGTGGAATATCAAGACCTAAAAAAGACTTTCGGCAAGTTTGGCCGGGTTATCAAACTATTTCTATCCAAACGAAAAACAGTTCTTGGCCGACGCTTTGGTTTTGTGGACATACTATCTCCACTGCCCGTGTTTGATATTTGTGACCAAGCTAGTAAAGTATGGTTCGATTCCTATAAATTGAGAGTGAATCCAGCTAAGCTTCAATCCTCAAAACCTCCCCTGACAACATCACCTCCTAAACCCCTACCCAAACCTACATCACCTCATAAACCCCATCTTATATTCAGAGATAATAGATCCTTTGCTGAGGTACTCACATCTAAACCACAACAAATGGGCACAACGACGAGGAGAATGATACAGTATAACTCCACGGTTGAGGATCAGGAATGGTTGCATAGGAGCTTAGTGGGAAATATCTTGCCAAATGTGGATTTAGCAACACTGGAGGCAACAGTTTTAAAATCAAGTGTCAAAGCTATGAGCTTTTGTTTTTTGGGAGCTAGTCAGGTGATTATTACCTATGTGGATCAGTTAGCCTCAATGCAAGAACAAATGAATAAAGTATCTGTGCTGCATTCACTATTCAACAATCTCAGACAGTGGGAAACAAGGACTAGAGCATATGACAGATTTGCTTGGATCTCCATATTTGGTTTGCCAATGGAAGGGTGGAACAGAAACTGTATCAATACTTTGCTTTAGAGCTGGGGAAATATTGTAGGATACGACACTACCTGTGTTAGTCAGGGGTCCATATCAGGTATTAGGGTTCTTATTCGAACCACAATCAAAGGTGAGTTTATCCCCTCCCTCACAACAGCCAAACACTCTATGGATGTATCATTATGTTCTACATCTGTGCTATCCGATGATGACGAAGATGATTTTTGTGAGGAAACTAATAGAGCAGCAACGACTCACATAGAGACAAAACAAAAACCTGAATTTGAATATAAATTCACCGGATTATTGGGCTCCCAAACTCAGATTGTTAGCACACTCACCTGGTCTGAAGTTTCACCGATGTACCTCTACCCAGAAATTACTGAATTTTGTAGACATGCAGGTTTATCTAATGAGAGTACGTCCAAAGTTGATAATCGATTAGCCTTGGTACCTTACGTATGTGTCAAGGTGGATTCAGTTACATGCAGAGAGGTAGCTGTGCAACATGTTTCTTGCTTTCCTGTTAAGGTTGGGCTGGATCAACATATCGTTTATGATAGTGGACTCCTACAGAATATGGGTCGTAAGAAACAACAGAAATCTTCAAGCATAGGATCGAAAACCAATCGTGATTCAACAAGCATTGGGCCATCTATTTCAACCTTCATCACTCCTATTGCTGATCCATATGAGCTTACTGCTCTGGAAGTAGGAAACAAGAAATCCTACAGAAAACACGCAAAAAAGCTCAAACGCAGAACAAAATCTCCTAGGAGGAGGAAATCACGTCATATGGGAAAACACAACGGTAAGCAATTAGAGACCCTAATTGTTGAATATTCAGTTTCTGATAATGGGATAAAGAATAGAAATGCTATTATCAAATCTGGTAAGGAATTGATTGGTGAGGATGAGGCAAGTAGTTCAAGATATAGACCCGACACCAATGCTGGTGATGAAGCATATGAGCCTGCACATTCTGATAACTGGGCCGAAGCCACTACTTGCTCGGAAGTTGGAAAAGCTATTCTCCAAGGGCATGACGATAGCACAATCATGACTCAGACTCTGCAGGGATTCCTAGACCGAGAACAGGAAGAGTGGATCCTAAGGAAGAAGACGTGATTTGCTTCCGTATATAGTCTGAAGGTATGGTCTCCGTAATCACTTCTATGGGTAGTATAATTGTATGGAATGTATGTGGATTAGGGGGCAGAGAAAAAAAGAGATGTTTGAGGAATCTTGGTAGAAAATTTAATCTTCATATCCTGGGTATTTTGGAAATAAAATTGGAAACTTTGAATGATTTCACTATTTCTGCTATATGGGGTCGTCATCCTAAGGCTTGGTATGTAGTTCCCTCATTGGGCCTTTCGGGGGGGATATTATGTATTTGGAATCCGAATATATTTTGTGTCTCTGGCTGTTCTGTTGCTATGAATGGCCGTGTTTTGCATATCGAAGGCACCTTCACTCGATCCAATCTAGATTGCCTAGTCTCTTTTATATATGCTCCGAATATTGGGATCCTGAAGAATGAGTTGTGGACCTATCTTGTTACATTCAGGGATAGTGTTAGCAAGATGTGGTGTCTTGCGGGTGATTTTAATGAAACCTTATTTCCATCAGATAGGAAAGGTGGCTCACAAATAACATCTTCCATGTCAAGATTTAAAAATTGCATTGATGGTTGTAATCTTATAGAACTCCCCTTAAATGGAAGAAAATTTACATGGTCTCGAGGTAATGCGGCAAGCTGGATTGATAGAATATTTCTCTCGGGGGATTGGTTGCAGGCTTTCCCATCCTCCACTTTATTTGGTCTCTCAAAATATTCATCCGATCATAGGCCTTTGCATCTGTTGCTAGATCCTACAAATTGGGGCCCGAAACCTTTTCGCTTCATGAATTGCTGGTGGCTTGCGTCTGATTTCAGGATTATGATTCAGAGCTTCTGGAGCTCAATCACGATTTCCAAATCTGATACAAGGAAAATGGTCCCAGCTCTAAAGATGTTGAAAGAGAGATGTCGGCAATGGAGTAAAGCTTCTGTGGGAAACATGAATAATATAATTGAAGAACTGGAACTTGAAGCTGACTTAATGGATCGTCAAAATGAGTGCAGGGTCTTGACTACTGATGAACTGATTAGAAGTAAATCCATTGCCTCCCAGCTCAAAATCCTGTATAGAGCTCAAGAGTCTGCCTGGCATCAGAAGTCAAGAATTCAGTGGTGTAAGCTTGGAGATAAAAATACCCGATTCTTTCATTTAGCTGCAACAACAAGACAGAAAAAGAATCAGCTTGCATGCTTGGAGGTTGATGGAAAGATCCTATCTAAACCAAACGAGGTGAAGCTAGCTGTCTTTCACTTTTTCCGCAACTTATACTCCCACCAGAACAGACCTAGAGCATCATGTTCAAACCTAGAATTCTCAAAGCTGAAGTCTTCCTCCTCGGCTGCTCTTGAATTTCCATTTTCTGCAGAAGAGATTACAGCAGCTGTGTGGGATTGTGATGGAAATAAAGCTCCAGGTCCTGATGGTATTAACTTTCTTTTCATCAAGAAAGCATGGAACATTATAGGTGAGGACATTATCCAGATGGTTGATGAATTCTATCGGACTAATCTCCTCCCTGCAGGTATCAATAGCACCTTCGTTACTCTTATTCCAAAGATTAAAAGTGCTAACAAGCTATCGGATTTCAGACCTATTAGTTTGGTGGGCAGCCTATACAAGATCTTCTCAAAGATTCTTGCAACTAGGTTGAAAAATGTTATGCCAGAGGTCATCTCTCATCATCAAAATGCTTTCATCAAAGGGAGGCAAAAATTTTAGACAGCGTCTTGATTGCAAATGAGGTCCTTTCTTTCATCAAGAAGAAAAAGGGTAAAGCTTATCTTTTCAAACTAGATTTTCATAAAGCCTTTGATTCGGTGTTATGGGAATATATTAATGAAATCATGGCTAGTATGGGCTTTGGTAGTAGATGGCGAGGGTGGATAATGCAATGCATATCAACGACAAAAATGTCTGTGCTTGTTAATGGGTCTCCCACGGAGGAATTCTGCTTAGCTAAAGGCTTACGCCAAGGAGACCCTCTCTCTCCGTTTCTCTTCAACATTGCAGTCCAGGGTTTGAGTTGTATGTTGCAGCGTGGCTGTGATTTGGGTTTGACTTTGGGTATAAACATCGGCAATTCAGGGCTTGTCATATCTCACCTACAGTTTGCGGACGACACCCTTATGTTCAGTTCAGACTCTCTATATAGCATGCAGAACATTAAACGTATCCTATTATGCTTTGAACTTGTCTCAAGGCTGAAGGTCAATTTTTATAAAAGCAGTATTGTGGGTGTGTGTGTAACAGCTCATACATGTAACTTCACAGCTCAGCTTCTCAGATGCAAGCAGGATCAGTTGCCTCTCATGTATCTTGGGCTCCCCATCGGTGGAAACTTGGGCAGAGCTACAATGTGGAACCCTATTTTGCGCAATATCAGTTGTCGGTTGGCTTCGTGGAAAGGCAGATTCTTGTCTATTGGGGGTCGTTTGTGCTTCATTAAATCTGTGCTCAGCAATCTCCCCATCTATACCTATCTATGTTCCCCATGCCTGCTACGGTAGCCTCCAAAATTGATCAGAAACTTCGATCCTTCCTCTGGTCTGGAAATGTGGAAAGGCACAAAATATGCAATGTTAGCTGGGCAACTGTCACTCTTCCAAAACATGCGGGTGGTCTTGGGATTGGTTCTTTAAGGGACAAAAATACAGCTCTGCTCTTTAAATGGTTATGGAGGTTTAGGTTGGAGGAATCAAGTATGTGGAAGGGTGTGATCAAAAGCATACACAACACCAATTGCTCTAATCTACTGCTGCAAACTCCTATTCCAGGAACTGCAACTACATGGTCCCGAATTGTCAATCATTGTGTGAGAAATAATAAGTTGCAGGATATTGTGAATGAGCAATCTTTGGTCCTTATCGGAAATGGCAAGAAAACTTTGTTTTGGCTTGATTGCTGGCTTAATAACCACTGTTTAACAGATCACTTCCCTACTCTTTTCCAATTATCCAATGACAAAGCTGCCACCATTGCTAAGATGGGAATGTGGGAAGGGTATGAGTGGATTTGGTTTTTTTCATGGATTCGTCCACTTCGGGGGCGCAACATTGGCTTGCTTGCTTGATCAACTCTATGAAATCCTTTCAATAGTACTCATGGACAAAGATGGAGAGGATAGACTAATTTGGAAGGACAATAATTCAGGAAGATTTTCAGTGAAATCTCTTTGCGGATTGTTGAGTCCAAAGCCTTCCACAAACAATGCCTTCTCGTTTGCTGGATTTTGGAAAGGTATTGTCCCACCTAAGGTAGAGATCTTTTGCTGGATGGCTATCATTAACAGACTCAACACCCGATGTATGTTGGTTCGAAGAGGTATCTTGAGTAGCTCGGAATCAAATTGCCCTATCTGCCTTGTTGAAGCAGAATCGGTGGACCATATTCTGCTTCACTGCCATAAGCATTGGCTCATTTGGTCCAAAATCATTAAGTGGTGGGGTTTAGTTTGGTGTTGCCCAAAGAGCTTCTCAGATATGTGGTCTCAATGGTCTTCTATGGTGCATGGTAATTTTCAGAGGAAGGCATGGTTGATGTTGTTCTTCTCAGTGGCATGGTCTATTTGGCTCCTTCGAAATGATCTCATTTTCCAACAGAAGACACCTGATTATGACTTAATTTTCTTTCTTATTATCACCCGTCTATGTCTTTGGCTAAAAGCTATCCATTTAGATTTTCCATACTCCTCTACAGATCTGATCAGATCGGCAGATGGCTTGCTTCGGTGGTCCAATGCTCACTCTTTCAGGATTAAAAATATATGGTCTCCTCCTATGATTAATAGCCTCAAATGGAATGTGGACGGCTCTTCTCTTGGTAAGCCAGGCCCCTCTGGAATAGGTGGTGTGCTGCGAAATCATCATGGTCATGTGCTCGGTATGTTCTCTGTTCCAGTTGGTATTTTAGACTCTAATATTGCTGAGTTAAGGGCTATTGTGAAAGCCATTGATCTATCAGCATCTAATTGCCTTTTACACCATCAACACCTCATCATCGAATCTGACTCTGTCAATGTTATTCGCTGGATGAATAATCCTCTCAGTCGTCCCTGGAAGCATCATAATTTGTTCTCCTTTGTTAATAGACTGAAAGCATATTTTGGTTCAATCACCTTCTCTCATATCTTTCGTGAAAGTAATTGCATGGCAGATGGCTTGGCTAAACAAGGAGTGCGGAGATCAAGTGAATTTGTTGCCTGGCTTTGAATCCACCATTTTTCTAAGGGCTTGCTATTGTTTCTTCTCCCATTATGTCTATGAGTATTTTCTGTTTTGTTTTGTTGAGAAATGTTTAGCTTCAGCTCATTTGGATGGATTTTGTATGGTTTTCTTTGCTTTGGTTTATCTTAAGCTGCGCTTTATCCTTCATATGGCTTTATGCCATATTAAGATATTGTGTAGCTTCTGTACTATTCCCGTCAGACTTTGACGCTTATATAATATACGCATCTTTCAAAAAAAAAAAAAGCAAAGAATCTTCATGGTGCTTCTAAACCAAAGAAGCATTCCCTTCTAAGCAAGTACTTACTGTCAAACCCCACTCCCCTGTTGAATATTAAACTCAATCCAGAAGCTCCCAGAAGGTCAAGGAAGGCAACCAGCCACCAGCCACCAGTCGCCGACCAGCCACCAGCTGCCACAGCCGCCAGCCGCCTTCACACTTGAAGGTTGAAAATTCTTGTTTTGAATTCGTGTATAAATAGAGTGCCCAACTTATGTTATTTGTGTTGAGAGAATTGAAAGAAACACTAGAAAGAAAATAGAGAAAGAATAAATATTTACTTCTATGAAAGAATAAATATTGTAGGGAGCAAATAGTGTAAATAGAAAGAGGAAAATACCACATCCCCAAAAGAATAAAGAAATAAGAAGAAGGCAAAACAAAGTCATAAAACGAGGCCTTTCAATCCCCAATGACTATCAGCAGACTAAATACCACAGCACAAATAGAAGATGAAGAGGCCAGAAACACTAATCCATCCCGAAGAGATTGTCTAGGATGTTTTAGTCTAGGAAAAAGACAAAGAAAACAACGAGCATTAACAATGAATATTTCAAGTTATCATCAACTCTAAAGAGCAGACTGATAAGAATCAACTTAACAAATTTACAGGCACATCTTTCTTTGAACAGACAACACAATAACCCTGACCATACTAAATGCTCCACCCACAGTAGAATCGGCTGATTGCGCCTTTCTTCGAGTTGCGTTCACGAGCAGCGATTTCATCGATCCGATTATATATCTTTTTAATTTACTTATTAAAATCGAATTTATCTCTCTGGATAAGAATTTCAGTTAAATAAATGAAAACGCAGACGTAAATTTTAAAAATAAAAAACATTACAGAAAAGGAAGCACCCGGTGGAGATTTGAAGCCTTATTGGTTGAGGTGGCGGAGGTTTCCTAGAGCGGAGGAGGGAAAGAGAGCTCAGGTGGAGAGAGGTGAAGAATGTCGGACCAAAGTGAGCAGAGCTTGATAAATGACTTCTTTTTTTTTTTTTATGAATATTCTAATTAACTTACTTATACCTCTTAATAATTTTTCAAACTCTAAAATTTATAATCATATAAATATTTATATAAATATCTAAAAAAATTTAATACTAAAATTAGTGATAGATTCGCTAACAAACTAAAAGAAATGTATTCACTGTGCTGCTTTACTGTTCATAACTAGCAAACTAAAACTAAAACTAAAAGAATTATATATATATATATATAAGAGTGCTCATTAAAACACGGTGCACTGTGTGTCAATCCTGTGGCTTCACAGTCTTCACCGCGCTTCCTCTCTGTTTTTCGCCTTTCTTCTCGCGCGGTGGGTGTCCCGCGCTTTCTTCTCGGCTGCTTAGGCTCCCTGACGTCTTTTCATCGACTTTGTCTGGTGCATGTTCAGATTGAGGCGGTTTGGCTGGTGCTAGGCGCGCGAGGAGATGTCAGCCGACGGGTAATCACCTGCATCGGCTGGGATGGCTTCATTGAAGCTGTCCTCTTGGTCTGTGGCGGGCCTACTCATCAATGAAAAATTTATTCTAACTGAGACATTGTTTTTGTTTTTGTAAACTCTTTTCTATTATATTTTTTTTATCCAAATTTTTATAGAAAATTAATCATTGTCTCAATTTAATTTTTATTTTGATTATTGATTTATATACATGTTTTATATTGTGGAAACTTGATGATTATATAGTAAAAAGGAACAATAATTGATTATATGTTGAAATAGATTTAAAAAACAGTTTAATTTTAATAGAAAAAGTAAAGTGTATATATCTTCTGTTATTTGTGTACTTATTGTCTTGATTCTACTGGGAAATAAATTTTATGTTGCATGGTATTTTCCTTTGTTGTTGCGTTGATAGGAAAAAAAAAAAAACAGAAGATGGGGAAAAAAAGGTTGCATATCTGGATAATAATTACTAGTGAAATAATATATGTAAAGTGAAATTATAGTTTACAATTGGTCTCTGAGAAAATGAATCTTGTTATAAATAAATTATAATTGTAAACACTTGTAAGTTTAGATAAACTCCTAGTATTGGTGATGTATTGTTACCAAGAAAACAAATCTTAAAAAAGTAAAATCTTCAAGTGGTGTAATTTATTAGTGTGGATTCATCAAGAGCATTGTATTTTTCACTTATATTAGTAAAAGAGTACAATACTCAAATACAATTGGTACTTGAGGTGTGGATGTAGGCTTACCAAACCATCTTAGAAATTAAGTTTGCAATCTCTCTTTTCTTATCTATTTACTTTTAGTACTTCAATTATATTGTTGGTTATTGTGTTATATGTGTTTAGTGTGTTTATTTGCATTATTTTGATATAATTAATGCAACACCTAATCCATCCCTCTTAGATGCTATTGTTGTTTTAATTATCAATCATATTTTTCTTTTATCATAACTTTAGAAGAGTGCATAATGTTTTCTTATGTTGATGTCGAAAGAAAAATATTTATAATTATTTGTATTGTTATAGTTTCTATTGAAAATTACATTGTGTCTCATAGAAAAACAAATAAATAAATATATAATGGAAAAGTTAAATTGTTTTTTGCAAAATTAGTGTGTTAAATTTTTGTGATTCATTTTAATTAATATTATTTGAGATTATATAAATGTGATATATAATTGCAAAGTTAATTTTATTATTGAGATAATAGATGGATAAAACTATTGTTAATGATTTCAATGTACTTGTTAACCTAGTAATCTTTGTGGTATAGATGGCAAACCCGATTTCTAAACATTTTTCATGCGGGGAAAAAACCAAAATAATTGGAGACACAATGTAATTTTCAAATATAAAGCATGATGAATTAAATTCTCTCAAGATTCCTAATGGTAGTGGTGTCTGCAAAAAGAAGTTCAAAGAAACTTGTTTTGTTTGTAAAAAGCAAAGACATCATTGTATTATCACTGTAAAGGAAAAAATACACAAAGCAATATTAAGAAATTATATTATGAATAAAACACCTTATAAGAAATTGAGCAAGATATCGTATGAGTTGTTTAATGTTCAATCATCATCCTATAAATACATTAAAGTGTGGGAGTGTCTAGAAAAAATTACATTGCTCCACCAAAAAAATTTAAAAATATAGATTGTATTATATAAGATATGAAACTATATTTGAAGGGTATAGCGATAGTAATAATTAGATATCCAATATTAAAGATTCAAAATCCACAAATAGATTTATCTTTGTTATCGGAGAAGCTATAGCCTCTTGAAAATTCTTTAAACAAACATGCATATCCGTATCCATGAAGGAATTTGAGTTTACAACTTTAGATAAAGAAAAGAAGTAGAATAACTTCTAAAACCTTAATGAGGATATTCGAATTTACAATTGAAAGGGCATAATATATATAATTGCAAGTACTGACATAATTGTCAATATTGTAAGATAGTTGATCTAAATTGAGATTATTTTTATTGACCATATAAAGTTAAATGATAATATCATGGATTCGCTAATAAAATGCTTAACAATAGAGCAAGTCAATAATCATCGAGGGGAATGAGATTAAGACACAGTTCAATGAATTGTCATGATAGCGACCCAGCCTAGTTTATTGGAGATCCCAAATTTAGGTTCAAAGAGGCAACCAAATCATGTGTCAATTCAATAATATCCCTCTTACTCATTCATATGATATAAAGTGTTATCTGCAACGAAAATAGGATAAGCTAAGCTTTTAATGACTTTTATAGCTTGAGAAATTCAAGTGAGGTATTACATGATACTCTTAATAAGAATCACCTATGTGAGTATGAAACAAGGCCACTTCTATAAGAATTGAAAATGCAAATTCTCTAACGCTCTTTGAAATCAAGACATATTTGAGGCTAAAATGAACACAACCGTGAGAACCAAAATTGTAAGAAAATAAACTGTGTAATCTCTATTATCTGGTTTCACACAAAAGGTTAAACAACTCAAGACATCATGTTCGCTAGTTAGCCAAGTGAATCCAATAGTTTTAATTATGGAAGGTTCAAGGCTAAAAACTATCCTGTTGGATGCAATGACTTTTCGCTACTAGTCTCTATTTTTTTGCCTACTTTGTATTTTATTCAGATCAAACAATTTTTATCATGTGGGGGGATTGTTAGGGTATGAATGAAAAGTCATGTACTTTTAAACTAGAAAGTTGTAACCTTTTATCTTAAAAGCTATGTTAAAATTAAATGTCAGAATTACCTACAAAAAAGACACAATTCTGACATGATTTTGATAATGAAGAAACTTCTAGTCTTTTTAAAACTCTTCTCTTTTACATTTTTTCAATCAAAATTCTTATAGAGAGTAACATGCAAATTGTGGTTTGTTATTTATTCTTGGTTGTGCTATCAAGAATTAGAGATTGAGTAAGCTTGAAAAATAATATTACAATCACATTGCTAGCACCAAAGAGCAGGTAATAAATTGTTTTATGATAATTTATCGTCAATTTATTGATTTTAATTTGTGACTATCCGTACAAAATAGATCTCATAGACCTATTAAAATTGAAAATGGTAATGAGATTTCTAAAACTATAAGTGAATATATGGAAAATATTAAAAAATTACTTTTTATGAATGTTAAAGCCATGAATATTTTATATTATACATTGGGTAAAAGTGAATTTGATAGAACTATATTATACAAAAACGCTTAGAGATATATAGCATGTTTTACAAGTAATTCATGAAGGAACTAAGAAGTCAAAAAATTTAAAATTGACATGTTAATTCATACTAAAATAACTAATAGTTTATTAGTTTGGATGTTTTTAGTAATGCTGAAATTATAGAGAATTGATCATTAAGTTGATTTTTTAATATGCGTAGAAATCAGATCAGTATAAATTTAATAAACTATTTAAAGTTTTCCATTTCTTTATAAAAAAATATTTCTTGTGCTTGGGAACACATTTTTTTGCTTTAGAGATGATAGAAAGCATTGCTTTTAAAGGCGACATTGCTCTTTATGGTTTTTTCGACATAGGTTTCCTTAAAAAAAGTTTTAGTTTTTGCTTGTTTATTTATGTTGCCCATCCATATAGATATTACAATAGGTTTTTATAGAGGTAACTTGGTGAGGAAAAAACTTCGTGCCACGAAAATAAGAGGCTGGAGTTTTATTTTGCTTTAGATTCTTCCCTTAATTCCCATCCGTGGTTTGTTTTCAGTTCTTTGGTCTTTCTTTTCATTAGTCTTTGATTTTTGTTGGATTCTTGCTTTGTGTTAGGTTGTACGAGGATTTTCCTTTAAAAAAAAAAAAAACATCTTGTGTTTAGGAACACAGCTTTGTACCTTTGGAGATGATAGAAGGCTTTGATTTCGAAGACAACACTTTTTTAAAAAGTTTTTTCGACTTGGGTTTCCCTGAAAAAATGTTTTCTTTTTGCATGTTTGTTTGTGTTGGTCATACATGTGTCGCAGCAAGTCTTTGTAGAGGTCACTTGAGGAAAAAAAATGTCAGGAAAAACAGAGGATGAAATGTTCTTACCTCAGTTTCAACCATTGTTTGCCTGTAGGTTGAGGTTGATAAGTTGTGTGTGTTTTTAGATGGATCTGAATCTTTGTATTGCTTTTACGTACGAAGCACGAATTGAACATCTTGCAGTGGGGCTGTCCAGATTTTTCAATATGGTTGAGTTCATTCTTAGCCATGTAAAACCTCTTCGTTGTAGAAAATTAACATGATTAAGTATCAGGGAGTTTTTTTCTAGGTCGTTGTTGTTGCTGTTGTTAGACAAATGTTGCCGTTTATAGACCTTTTCAGTCCTCAAAATTTATAATATGGTCATGAATGGCATAAGATGTTTGTTCATCTTTTTTTAAGATTCTGAAAACTAAATATATGCTTCTCCGTTATCATTGCAATGTTATTTCACTCTTACAAATATTTTAGCAAATTAAGTGCCACATCTAATTAGATGTTTCCCTATCATCAAAACCCTTGCTAAATTTGATGCTTGGATCCTTATGAGCTTAGGGTTTGCTTTCTCCCCTTTCATTTTAAACTTTATATTCATCTTTTAACTGTTTTTATCTTACCTTTACTTAATCATGTTATAACATGAAGAGGATGTCGATAACTTCCTCTTAGTTGGCGAGTCTGTGGAGAACTTCTTTGGCTCACCAGCACAACATTATGTGTACGTAAGAGAGTACAATAATCCTTCCATTATCAAACCTCTGATGATAGCAAAGCTTAACAAAACCATGATTTCTTAGCTTAGATTTGACGTGTTCATACTTGGCATTAATTAATGGCTGCAAGATTGTCGTTTCCAATGTCTTTAAAAATGTCGCTGAAAACAATCTCGATAGGCTGCCTCAACAGTGAGGATCATCTGGAGCAGCTGCTGCACCAGACATCCACTGCTTCGTTTAGATAAATTTGACATAATTATATTAAATAAAAATGCTTAGAGATATATAGCATGCCTTACAATAAGTAACTCATAAAGAAAATAATAAGTAAAAAAAATCTAAAATTACATGTTAATTCATCAATATGAATTGTTCAAAATGTTTAGTGACTTCATAACTAAAATGTTTATTAAAATGACTAAAATAATTAATAGTTTATTAGTTTGGATGTTTTTAGTCATGCTGAAATTATAGAGAATTGATCATTAAGTTGATTTTT
The DNA here is from genome assembly GCF_005239225.2 of Populus alba. Taxonomy (NCBI): domain Eukaryota; kingdom Viridiplantae; phylum Streptophyta; class Magnoliopsida; order Malpighiales; family Salicaceae; genus Populus; species Populus alba. The sequence goes on along the minus strand of NC_133286.1, from coordinate 4,228,452 downwards.
ATATATGCATAGAAATCAGATCATTATAAATTTAATAAGCTATTTAAAGTGTTCCAATGGAAAGAAAATAGGTGTTGTGAATTTGAGTCTGCATTTTTCTTTACCTTCTTTTTGGTGTTTTTTGTTCGTCCCTTCTTGAAAATTTATGCTCAGTTTTTGCCTTTTACCTGCCGCTTAGTTTAGGGTATTAAATTTCTTTGTTTCTTCGGAAGATGCCTTACTCTTTGTTGATTGTCTTTCCGTTTTTAGTTGCATTGTTAGGCTACATGTGTGTTTATTGAGGCTTTGGCTGCCTTTTTTGCTACAGTTATGAGGTTTCTTGGGCATAGTCTTTTGGTTAGCTTCAGCCCTCTGTTATCCATTCTTTATAGAGGTGGTGTTGTCTTTGTTTCGCACAAGGTGGCACGTGTCTTGAAAGGAAGTTTACTTGGTTTTCTTTACATGTGTTTCTTGCATGCTACTTGTTTGGCAAAAGTCTTCTGAGAGATCGACCTTGTTTGGCACTAATCAATGCAAGATTGTCGTTGAAACATATGATTTTGACATGTGATAGTCTGGTCCAATTGCTTAACATGCCTCGTATTTTCGCACATGAACCAGCCGGATACCTTTTTTCTTTAATGTTCCTATCACAAAAAAAAAAAAAAATGAAAAACAAAAAAATGCTTCACTAGTAATATCAGGCTTGACCCTATAGCTTATGTTTCATCACAGCAGATTAAATAAGGTTCTAGATAACAGGATATAGGAGTTTACTTGGCCATTCTAGTTACGAGCTTCATGGTTAATTTTCTTGAACCCGAAGAACCTTCCATTTATGGCTATGGCTATGCTCCAAGATATATAAGTGAATTAGTTGCAAACCAGGGGAACTCTGTGAAAACATTACAATAGCATTTACTCTTGAGTAAGAAAACTTTTATGCATGCACTGTAATTGACAAAGAAAAGAAGAGAAATCCCTTTAATTTATGAAAATGCAACGAGTTAACCTTATCTCACTCTGCAATATATATCAGTGCTCATTGGCTACTGCAAGTGCCAGCAGTAGCTGTGTATATGATTTTGGATATAGAGAGGTCAACAAAACATTCAACTTTATACTGAGAAACTAGGAAACCATACACTATATATTGTGGCTAATTGATTTTTGTCTAATGCTTTTGTACTTTTAAGATCACTATCACCTCAACCCTGTACAAGTTAAAACAAATAGAAGGCCCCAAATCCAACACCATTCATTTAAGTTCAGTTGCAACTCAAGTTTCAAATTGAAACACCAATGCTCATAGCAATAGATTAACCTTGAAATTTAAAGCGGAACAAGCTTCATGCAGCCATCCTAGAGGTCATCATCGAAAGAAGATGTTACACAAGAAATTCCAACAAAAATTACTTCCCAGCACTTTTTATTCCCTCGAGTTCCCATCTTGTGAGAAACACGAGAAAAATAAAAAAGACAAAAACGAAAGAAGATGACATCCTGTCATTGCTACCAAATCCTCGCCAGCTGCAGTTCTAGATCCATTACCAGCTGCAGAACCAGCAATTCTGTTAATCATACTGACAACGGAGCCAATGTCACCGACAGATGCACTAAGTGCTCTGGGAGACAGAGATTTCACCTGGGAAAAAAAATTACAGCATCACCATCTCATTCACAAATAAGTTTCTTTCTTTTTCAGAAACCTCCAAAATAAGGGTGGGGTGGAGTAAAACCAAAAGGAGAGCATCACTAACCGCTTCAATCAAGTACTCAAGTGGTTGCCCTGTAACATTTGACTTGCCAGAAACAGTTGTCAAAGCACCGCCATGAGCACCATCAGGACTGGTAAAGTCTGCAAGCAAAGGTGATGCAGATATCCCAGGAGTGCCAATTGCAAGGGAGGGAGCCAGTGCTTGTGCAACAGATGGTTGGTGTACAGTATTTCCAGTATTTAAGAGTGAGGAAATACCAGAAACTGGTTTGTCAGAATCTCCTGGCATAGGAGATGGAGCTTGCTGGTGTAATTGCTGCTGCTGCTGCATCTGTCGATTCTGCATTAAATTCTGGTGTTGCTGCAATCGTTTAAGCTGTTGTGTTTGTAGCATCTGTTGCTGCTGCTGCTGCTGTTTTAGATGCTGGTGTTGAATCATATTGGAATTCGACTGAAGGGGAATATTTGGCTGCAGCATAGTCGCCCCACTTTGTGTTGACAATGTGTTAACATTGGTTGGTTGGGAAATGCTCACGAGATTCTGTTGTACAGATCCTACAGGTGTCTGCTGCAATGAGCTCAGTGCATTTCCTTGTCCAGAATCTAAATTGGAGCCTGGTTGTATTGGATTCATCATGTTTGATTGTGACGGCGAATCCCCAGATAAAGTTGAAAGAGAATTATGCAGCAAGCTTGACATATTGTTATGCTGCATCTTTGGTACAGAACCTTGCATATTCATTGATTGCAACTGGGGATTCAGTTGATTTTCATGGGACTGCAATTGAGGAACTTGAGATTGGGGTTGCTGCATAGGTTGAATATGAGGTTGGGGAAGTTGTCCTTGCTGTAGATTAGGAATAGGCTTCCTGTATCTGCTTGGGTTTAGAAAACCTACAATCTGTTTCTCATAGAAACCCAATTTCTCCTTGAAAGTAGGTGTGATGTTGTTTTTAGAGACCTGTAAGAATGCTATCAAGCGCTCCAACATGACCTTGAATACCTTCAGCTTTTCAAGCTGTTCTGACTTCGGTTGTTGCGGAAGAGGGTCATGCTGGAAAGCAAAGTTAACATACACGAGAAATAAAAATTGCATTGACCCTTTGTAGCAAAACTAGTAAAACATAAGTGAAAAAATGTTTCTATTCCAATTCTTCTGTGTCAATGCATGGTTGTGGGGTGGTTGGGGGTAATTAGTGCAGATGATATAGTGACAAGCAATGCTGATGGGGAAAACAAATTAATACAAAAGCTCAACTGTGGGGGTTTAGAATCATGCGTGAGCAAATAAATCAGAAAAAATTACAAAGACAATTTACCTGCTGTAACTTGGTAGCAATTCTCTGGTACATTTCATTTATTTCAGGCAAATACGTTTCCTTCATAACTTTGATCTAGGAAGTACATATAACCAGCAAAACATTATCAATCATATGCTTGATTTCTTCAGGTGCCAGAGTCAGAAAGCAACATAAGCAAACTTGAGAGAATTGATAGATAAATAAAATGGCAGAGGACAGCATATATTGTTTGAGATAAAAATAGCAAAGTGGAATTAATGCTGAAAACCCAATAGAGAATATAGTTATTGATTGCATGCAAAGATGCAAAGGATTGTGTAGTTACCCCTTCAGACAAGATTCAGGGGTTGGTCAAGTTCAGTTACTTTGTCTCACGGCAAACTACTCACCATTGTTTTCTATTGTTCTCACTCAAGACAATGGATGTCACAACTTTGGTAAACACTTCCTATTCCCGTTTTAGTATCCTCCCAGGCACAAAAAAATTGACCTCATCAAATATGAATTGCAACTACAGCCATTAAACAATTCAGAATTTCAACCTTGTTTTCTATAAAATTCAACAATACTGGACATGGTCATGATTCAATGGATTAGGTCCACTTATTTTCCTTTCTTCCATTGTCACATGTTTCAGAACAAATTTGATTGTAATCCTGAAAATAACTGTTCACTTAACCAAATATAACGATGACTATTCAGAAACAGTTCACTCTTGTTTTCAAGTCTGTCTATTATAGTAAGAAGTATTGTCAATTGGACTTATTGGAAATAATAAAATAATAATTCACCACACAATAAATGAATGGAAATACAGGGAAAAAATTGAAAGGGAGAGATTTGCAATAGAAAAAATTGTCGTGTCAGTACCAAGAAAATAACCCTCTTGACCTAGAAATCTGAATATTTACCTTTAATCATCTTATCAGTAATTTATCGTTTCTTAGTTGCTGCAATCACGGAACTTACAATTGTTCCTAACTAAACACAACCATAGCTGAATAAAACTCCCTTGTACCAAATTCCAGGAGACCTTTTCCATTGAAATCTTGCAAGACAATGACATACATGAACAGTAAACTACAGAAATTACCTTTTGGTAGATCTCCTCTTGCCAATCAGCACCATTTGCATGTCCAGTCTCTGCTGTAGAATATAGGGATGCTACAAAAATTTTGATACAGCCAACAAAAGATTAGAATTCATGTATTTTTTGAATGATTTCTGCACACAAGGGTATTTCTGTAATTTTCACACTTGCTGAAAATTATGGAATATTGTAGGTCTTGGTTTTCCCTATCCTAGATAGGACCATTAGTATTTTCTTACATAGGAATACAAGTCCTTTTTGGACTTGGAGTACTAGGAACTCCATCTCAACGCTATGTAATCATTCAAACAGACAGAGAGACCCCCCTCCAACAAGTGATCATTATATATTAAAAAAAAAGGCTCAAAAAATTTATCATGGAAGAAAAGCACAAAAGTGACGCTTTACCTCCTAACCAGGAAAATCTTTAAAATAAACCATCTCAATCATAAAATATAGATAGCATCACAGTCCTTGTTCCATAACAAGTTAAGAAATGAAACACTTCACATGCCTTACAGAATTAGCATCGAGGAGGTGATCATGAGATTTTCCAGCAAGGTGATGATTTATCAGCACACCAAACCTTAAGTGCCTCAGAGTTAGCCCACTTGCTAATTTCTTTCTTCCCATAAAAATCAATTGGCTGATGATTAGTTACCCTAGTGTCAAATGCATTATCCAGTTATACATATATTTTTAAAATTCATGTCCGTTAAATTCAAAATGAGAGGTGAACAATTGGTGCGATGAGCTGGAGGGCATGATGTGGTAACAAACGAGTGTGATTGCAATGGTTTCAATAGCAGTGGCATCAGTAGCACATAAAGCTACCAAAAGAGCATTGCTGAATTGAACCATTATGAGAGGTGAATAGTTGGTGCAATGCACTGGATGGCATTATGTCGTAACAAATGTACGTGTGATTGCAATGGCTCCAATAGCAGTGGCATTTCTGATGCCATAAGTGGCAGCCGTAGCTCATAAAGCTACCAAAAAGAGCATTACTGACTTGAACCATTATTGTATTTTCAAGAAATTTAAATAAATATGTTATAATCTAACATGAAAGCACAAAGCTGCAAAATTAAAGATGGACCAAGGCTAGAAAGCTGCAAGGATGAGAAAAACTTACTTGAGGACGTTTCTGGAAGGGCTCTTTGAGGTTGATATAACTGCTTTTGCTGATCAATCACATTCGGCTGTTGAAGCAAGGAGCCTGATGCTTGAAGCCTTTGCTGCAGATCACGTTGTAATGGATTTGATTGCTGTTGCAGCTGTCCAGGCTGTGATTGAATCTGTGCCATCAATTGCTGCTGTGGCAGCTGTGAGTGTGACTGCTGCCCTTGATTCGGCAACAAAGCACATCCACTTTGTTGTGCTTGCTGCTGCAGTGTAACCTTGGGCTGTTGTAGCATGTGTAGAGAGTGCTGATTAGATTGCATGCTTGAGTTACCAGGCTGAGCTCCAAGCAACTGCTGTTGCTGTAAACTAGTGACATTACTTGGAGGGCCCAACTGTTGCTGATGCATGCTTGAGAGGTTATTTTGTTGAGCCATTAACTGCTGCTGCAGATTTTGAAGGTTATTCTGCTGCCCTAGCAATCTCTGCTGCTGCTGCTGCTGCAAGTCCCCAACAATGTTTTGTTGTCCAATTAACTGATTTTGCGACATGTTAGTGGTATTTGATTGTTGCCCCATTAGCTGCTGTTGTGGAGGCAATAGTGGCTGCTGCATCATTGGTGTTTGCTGCTGATGAATACCAGCAGACTGTTGAGGTTGTTGCTGCTGCTGCCTAAGGACTGATTGTGGATGTTGCTGGTGCATTGGTTGTGTTGACTGTTGAACAGAAGATGGTTGGTTCTGTTGAAGGCCAGAGACAGTTTGCATCATTGAAGGCTGCATAACAGTTGATGTTTGCAAACCAGATTGCTGAGAAGATTGCAACTGATTTGGCTGTAACAAGTTTTGCTGCTGCTGCTGTTGCTGGTGGTGGATGTGAGATTGCACAAGTGAGTGTGGATGATTTCCCTGTTGAAGCTTCTGCTTTAAAAGCTGTTGTTGTATCTGCTGCTGATAAAGATACTGCTGAGGATTTTGGGACTGCTGCTGTTGCTGTGGAGGAACAACCTGTTGCCTGCCTGGCATTTGTCTCTGAGAATTGACAAACATATTGGAGGGAATCCCTTGTCCCATTGAATTCCCCACTGGGTTATGTGAAACACCAGAGATACTCTGCATGTCAGCATTGGTTAAACCGGAGACAGAAGGCATTGCTGATTGTAAACCAGCAGAACTTTGAACTCCATTAGATGATATACTATTCTGCATGTTCTGTGATAACTGCTGACATGCTTGAGACTGATTAGTGGGCAATGAGATAGGGAGCCATTGCCCTTGGTTGTGAGCTTGAGGCGGCATACTATGAGATGCTGTTCAAGATAGAAGGCAAAAAGGAAACCCATGTCAAAGGAAAAAAAGAAGGCATTGAGCAAGAAAAACAAATGAAACAATGACAGTTCACACGTAAAGTTATGAGGGAAATAATTAAGATGGTTTTACCTCAAAGCATAAAAGTACAAAAATAATCTGTATTTTTTTTTAACATTCATCAATTACTCAACTTTTTTATTAAAGCATGGTATATACATAGCAATATGCAGCAATCAAATGTAAAAGAGTTTGATAACAATGCGAAATATAAAACAAAAGGTAAGGATGTTTAGAAATTCAATGCCAGTGGGTATGGTATTTTGAGACTTGGTCTCCATTGTAAGCATCTTCAGAGATATTTTACGCAGATAATCAGACTGAAATCAGAATTCAATAACAAAAGATTAGATCTCTGCGCAATCCATGTTACAAGAGAAGGGGGAAAAGGGATTTATGCTCTTTCTAATATGCTAGGCTATTTATTGATTCGTTATTTGCATTTTGCACACTTCCCTTGTACTTGAAAAGGACCTTGGTCACTCTAAATAAAACACTTGCCAAGAGAATTAACGAAAAGATGAGAACTTCTACAAAATGACCAGTGAGGAAGTGTGGACACACTACACACACACACATGTGTACATGCATAAATCCACAAACTTATGCATGTGTATATTCATGTCTAGAGAATATCCAAATTATTGAACCTAGCATTAGCCGAATACCTGATTGGTAGCAGCAGTATAAATCTTTTCCTCAAACCGTACGGCAATTTTCTTGAGTTCTTGTAATCCCTCTTGACCAGAAAACGGAAGATGCCTCTTTAATGTCTCCATTCTACACATGTAAAACATTACATTTAGTTTTTAATGACAAGGCAGGTATAGAGAAGTTAGCAGCAGTGAGAAAGAACCGTGAACTCATACACCACACCAATATCAGAAATGTATACAACGGAATCATTAGCAAAAAGTAAAAACAAATAATGATATAGCCGAGTGTCGATCAAGTAATATATGGCATCAACATACAGACATCTATTTTTACTTCCTTTCCCCGTGTTATTGCAGAGGTACATGTAGGGAATTCCGACCGGTGATGTTCTGATATTTTTCTATTGGAGGCTAAGCACACTGACACAATATTTAACGTGGTTCGGCAAACCGCCTACATCCACGGGAGAAGTCATTTGTTTATATAGGGAGAGAACAAGATTTACAACAATAGAGGAGGAGGAATTATTCCCTCTTTAGCAACTCTCAACCTCACTCTATTTCTCTCTTCTTGGTGCTGCAATGGCAACCCACTCTCTTCTATATTTCTCACATCTTTGGCTCTAATATCTCTCACTCAACTCTCTCATTTTGCTCTCTACACTTAGTGCCTATTTATAGGCAGGAATGGTGGCTTCTCTTCTTCATTTTCTAGCAGCTGCACATGGGAGTAGGTGGCTGCCATCTTCTTCAACAAAGGCTGTTGATTAAAGTCAATGTTAGGCACATTAAATGGCAACACACCTAACAATCACCCCCTTTGACATTTATATGGGCAATTGTCCTCTTGCTTCTTCAGCACAATCTTGCATCCTGTAACTCTTCCAAGCTTACCATTCCGAGAGCATCTGCGACTAAGTTTACAAGTACTCGCCAAACCTTTCAATCATCAGAGTCAACCAAGCACCCCTTTGCTCACTCCAAAGGGTCACTTCAACCAGATGGTTTGTCACATCTCATCTGAAGAGTGTTTAACGCTTGTCTCTGGAACAACATTCCCCTTCAAGCATATCAACCAAGCTTGGCCCGGAATGATTTATCAAGCCTCACATCAAGGCTTACAACACCCCCTCAAACTGATATTCCCAAGTGCGACAGTCATTGAGCATTTTAATGTGATCACGAGCTCACCACTCTTCCAAGAGTCTACTTATCCAGGAGTTGCGTCTGCCCTCTGTTCCACCTTAGGAACCACGCCTTACTTCTCCATGAGTCTCTCACTATTAGTCTCAAGAGTTCGGGTAGCTATCCACCTTTACTTATGGGGGCAGCCCATTACAGGTTGATCCATATCAATCTTCATACTCTGAGTATTACAATGCCATCTCCGAGCTCACCACCTTGACAAGAGTCAACTTGTTCCCGGAACCTGCGCATGCCCTCTGCTCATTCATAGCAGCCGCGTCTTAATGCTCCACAAGTCACATACTTATTGTCCAAGGCAAATGTCTTCTAGCTCATTGATCTTTAGCATGGGGGCAATATCCATGAAAGTCAATCCTGCATTTGTCTTCATACTCATCATAGCCACTTCATTGGCTATACACTTGTCCACTCATATCCAGCCATCACATCGGCTCTGGGGCGATCTGAATTGGGGCTCCTATCCTGGCCCTCACACCTTCTCCTGAGGTGTCTCCGCTCGTCGTCATGCGGCGGTTTGAATCTGGGCTCACATCGTGGCCCACACCTTTCTCTGAGGTGTCTCCGCCTGCTGTCATGCGGCGGTCTGAAATGGGCTCACATTATGACCCTCACACCATCCATCCGATGTGTTTCTGCTCGTCATGAGGCGGCCTGAACATGGACTCATATCAAGGTCCTCACACCTTTCATCTGAGGTGTCTATGCCTGTCATCATGAGACGACCTGATCTTGAACTCATATCATGGTCCCCACACCTTCTGTCTAAGGTGTCTTCGCCTGTCGTCATGAGACGGTCTGAACATGGACTCATATCATGGTCCTCACACCTTTCATCTGAGGTGTCTATGCCTGTCATCATGAGACGACCTGATCTTGAACTCATATCATGGTCCTCACACCTTCTGTCTAAGGTGTCTTCGTCTGTCGTCATGAGACGGTCTGAACATGGACTCATATCATGGTCCTCACACCTTTCATCTGAGGTGTCTATGCCTGTCATCATGAGACGATCTGATCTTGGACTCATACCATGGTCCTCACACCTTCTATCTGAGGTGTCTCTGCCTGTCGTCATGAGACGACCTGATCTTAGACTCATATCATGGTCCTCACACCTTCTGTCTGAGGTGTCTCCGCCTGTCGTCATGAGACGGTATGATCTTGGACTCATACCATGGTCCTCACACCTTCTATCTGAGGTGTCTCTGCCTGTCGTCATAGGGCGGTCTGAACCAAGTCTGTAATCTTGGCCTACACACCTTCCATATGAGGTGTCTATACTCGTCATTATGAGACGGCCACATCCTCCTTCATAGGGGATGTCTCTAGTGGCTCCAAGATTCTCTACCACCATGTGGACTTGGGAGAGATCACTACCACTGATCACATAGAAAGAGAAAGTTGTGGTGCACTCTTCACAGTTTTCCATCTCATTTTCTATGTTTGGAGCTTCTATCCCTTTCTGCTTGATAGCTCCACCCACACCAACTCTCTTTGGTGTCTTCGCCTTTCATCATAGGCGTTCACACCCCCTTAATTCAGTGCTTCTGCAACAGCTCATCTTTCCATCCTTGCATGCATTGGAAAGGTCCTCACTTGTTGCCTTTATCAAGAGCACAAGAGACTTCTTGTTGTACAACTTTTTCACACAGTCTCTGCTCTAAGCTTCATCTGGGAACTCTTCTTCTCCTTGCACCTATTGTCTCATTACAATACCTCGTTGGATCCTACGGGTACTCCTGCACAATCTCCGTGTGCTCTCGTGCAATTCCGGTTCTCCAGATTTCTCCCTATTCTTTGCTTTTATGTTTGACAGCAGCTCATCCTGTCACAACATTTATCCAAGTCAAAATAGGGTGCCAATCTTTATCCCCTTGCTGTATTTCTCTTCCATTATCAGGGTCTTCATTAATTCTCCCTTCGAGAAATCACAGTCACCGAATCTAACTTCTTTGGAGAAATCACCACTTCATCAGATCCTTGAACATATGGAACCCAACTATTCCTTTATGTCGTCATCGTGCTAGTCTTCAACAGTTTCATTACAAACTGTTACATATACAAAAATAGTACTGTGTGAATGATCCTTCAACTAAGCAAGTTCCCAGGAAAGATTTGGAGGGGTCACACTGGTCCCGCTTAAAACTCAATCTCCTAGACAGAACTTCTTAGAACGTATCTATCCACCGTACTGCCTTTTTGTATATACAACCATTGGCTAGCTTTGTTGCGGCTTTCCTTTACAAGTGATCTCGGATATCCTGGTTTTATACCTGATTTCTCAACATCTGGCGAGACTACCAGTGCTTAGATTCGTCAAGATTGGTCTTCATCAGTTTCCACTCTCCACCTCAAATCGTCCACATGATCGGGTGTCTAGAGTGACCAAATTTTGCCTTCCATCAAGGCAATTAAATTTTCCCACTTAATAGTTCAGCACACATAATTGGGCAAATGTGTGTACCTTCTTCTTCATCATCTCCATCGACCACCATGATGACCTTCAGATGCCTCCTGATCGGGCAATCTCTCTTTAATAATTCACCACCGCCATTTTTCGTCTCGAATCTCAACGATCGGACCATACCATTGCATCCGGAATGATCGAATTAGCTGGAAACATGTCTTGAATCGTCCAAATCGCACATCAGACGGCTACGATTTGATCAAAACAATTCTGGCCTGATCAACGGCTCAGATTCAATCTCAGATCCGGTTGCATGTAGGATCAGCTACACTTGATCCTATCCCTCGGCTCGCGGCTCGGCTCCAACTCGGCTCGGCTCAACTCGGCTCGGCTCCAACTCGGCTCGGCTCAACTCGGCTCAGCTCACTGTTCATGCCTACTGTTCACATGGGTCGGGTCAACTCATCCGGGTGAAGAAGACGCGTGGCACGCGTGGGGCGCGTGAGCAGACACCTTGCCGGAGAGTGATGGAGAGTGCGGCCATGTCCGACGTCCGATTTTGACGCGGTTTTCACCAGTGGCTTCGTCTCTTCCTCCTCTACACAGTGAGATGGTCAAAACACCATTTTGACAACTTTCATGTTTGAGCAAAAAATCAAACACCACTTAAACCATATGCTCTGATACCAATTGTAGGGAATTCCGACCGGTGATGTTCTGATATTTTTCTATTGGAGGCTAAGCACACTGACACAATATTTAACGTGGTTCGGCAAACCGCCTACATCCACGGGAGAAGTCATTTGTTTATATAGGGAGAGAACAAGATTTACAACAATAGAGGAGGAGGAATTATTCCCTCTTTAGCAACTCTCAACCTCACTCTATTTCTCTCTTCATGGTGCTGCAATGGCAACCTACTCTCTTCTATATTTCTCACATCTTTGGCTCTAATATCTCTCACTCAACTCTCTCATTTTGCTCTCTACACTTAGTGCCTATTTATAGGCAGAACCAGCAATCCTGTCAATCATACTGACAACGGAGCCAATGTCACCGACAGATGCACTAAGTGCTTTGGGAGACAGAGATTTCACCTGGGAAAAAAAATTACAGCATCACCATCTCATTCAAAAAGAAGTTTCTTTCTTTTTCAGAAACCTCCAAAATAAGGGTGGGGTGGAGTAAAACCAAAAGGAGAGCATCACTAACCGCTTCAATCAAGTACTCAAGTGGTTTCCCTGTAACATTTGACTTGCCAGAAACAGTTGTCAAAGCACCGCCATGAGCACCATCAGGACTGGTAAAGTCTGCAAGCAAAGGTGATGCAGATATCCCAGGAGAGCCAATTGCAAGGGAGGGAGCCAGTGCTTGTGCAACAGATGGTTGGTGTATAATATTTCCAGTATTTAAGAGTGAGGAAATACCAGAAACTGGTTTGTCAGAATCTCCTGGCATAGGAGATGGAGCTTGCTGGTGTAATTGCTGCTGTTGCTGCAATCGTTTAAGCTGTTGTGTTTGTAGCATCTGTTGTTCATGCTGCTGCTGCTGCTGCTGCTGTTTTAGATGCTGGTGTTGAATCATATTGGAATTCGACTGAAGGGGAATATTTGGCTGCAGCATACTCGCCCCACTTTGTGTTGACAATGTGTTAACCTTGGTTGGTTGGGAAATGCTCACGAGATTCTGTTGTATAGATCCTACAGGTGTCAGCTGCAATGAGCTCAGTGCATTTGCTTGTCCAGAATCTAAATTGGAGCCTGGTTGTATTGGATTCATCATGTTTGATTGTGACGTCGAATCCCCAGATAAAGTTGAAAGAGAATTATGCAGCAAGCTTGACATATTGTTCTGCTGCATCCCCCTCCCCCCTCCCTTCCTGTTCTTGTTATTTATGCATGTATTAACTTTTCTGAAAGAATAAATGTTCTAGGGAGCAAATAGTGTAAATAGAACGAGGAGAATACCACATCCCCCAAAGAATAAAGAAAGATGAAGAAAACAAAACAAAGTCATAAAACAAGGCTTTTCAATCCCCGATGAATATCAGCAGTCTAAATACCCCAGCAAATAGAACATGAAGAGGCCACAAACAATAACCCATCCCAAAGAGATTGTCTAGGATGTTTTAAGCTAGGAAAATGAAGAAGAAAACGACGAGCATTAACCATGAATATTTCATGTTATCATCAACTCTAATGAGCAGACTGATAAGAATCAACTTAACAACTCTTGTTGAAATAAGATTAAATTTACAGGCACATCTTTCTCGGAATAGACAACACAATAACCCTGATCATGCTCGACCTTGAGGTGAGTTATAAAATGTTCTTCCTAACTAGATGCACAGCTACGCCTTTGGGGTGAAGTGAACTAAGTCATTTGTTTTACACTTCCACATGCTCTCAAGCTTTCACCTCATACTCAAGACCAGCTGAGCAGTACTAAAAAGAAAGATATATCAATAAAATAAATTTGGCTTCAAGAATTCAGGGCTTGATTATTACAACAAAAACTGTGAGAAAAATCGGATAATATCATGTAAATTAAGGGGGAAATTGAAAAATAAAATATTAGAATCGGCTGATTGTGCGTTTCTTTGAATTGCGTTCACGAGCAGCGATTTCATCGGATCCATTTATATATATTTTTTAATTTACTTATTAAAATCGAATTGCGTTCACTAGCAGAGACTTCATCGGATCGATTATTTGTTTTTTTTAATTTAATTATTAAAATAGAATTTCTGTCTCTGAATAATAATTACAATAAAATAAATGAAAACACCCATAAATTTTAAAACAAAAGCATGATAGAAAAGGAAGCACCTGGCAGAAATCTGAAACCTTATTGGATGCGGCGGTTTCCGAGAGGCGGGGGAGGGAGGGAGGGAGAGAGCTCGGGCGGGGAGAGGTGAGGAATGGTGTCGCAAAGTGAAATAGATGACTTTATTCTTTTCCAGATTCCTTCTAAAAAAATTAACAAGTAAACACTCGCTCGTCAAGCATCCGCTTTCACGACCTTTTAATGCTTTAACTCATATTGGCCAGTAGTGCTATAAAGAAGACAAAGTGGTATATCCACTTTTTCATCAATTACTTTAAGATTTTTGGAAGATATGACACGAGACAAAGAAAATAATTGCTATTATCGACAATTTCTCTGTTACACACACACTGTCTTTAGCTGTATTTTCTTACAAAGGATCTTTAGCTATGCATTAGAGATGAACACCTCCAACTTCTTGATTTTCACTCGTTTTCATCCCATTTAAAGAAGTTTAAGTTTGAATGCTCATTATACAAATTCTAATAAGAGGCAGCTAAAAGGGCTTGTCGAAGCTTTATGTAATGGCCAATACCCATCACCAGAACAACCTCAGGATCATATATTCTTAGATGCAAGAGTGCCCCACACTCTATAATGGGTGGCAAGCTCCTTGCTTTTCACGTGATGATGCCCCTCCCTCTTTCTTTCTTCCTTTTATTTTATTTTAAAAAAATCCTTTTTATGCTTAAAATCCACCCACTAATGGGTCGATGAAGTGGCCACTAACAACAACGCAGATAAGATGTTGCTTGTTCTTACAGGGAGAGGAAGCCCAGCTCCAGACAGCAGAAGGGAGATCGTTTTCCTACATCTTCATCATTAGAAAACAGCAATAACTCAAAGCTCTACCATGTCACCATCGCTTTTGATTGCTATCTTCAGTTGTTATACCTACAAATCCAAGAACAATGAATAACTCAAACGTTAATCTTTTTTTTTTTTTTTTTTTTTTTTTTGCAAAATAGCACCTAGAACAAAAAATTACACAATTCAAAATTTATTTAAAGAAATAATATAATTTAACTAGTCACAGATTGCGACTCTCTTAAGATAAATTGGCATGGATAAATTTAAAAACTATTTTTTAAGTTTTGAATATTTAAGTTAATTAATAGTAATAGAGTACTGTTATTGCCAAATTTTTTAAGATTTATCATCTGTGACTCGCTAACTGTATAATTTCTTGAATAAGTTTGAACAGTTTTTTTTTTTTTTTGGAAACAAAGTACCAAATATTCCTCTAAAACTATATCAGCTACAGTTAATGCTTTTATAAATATCAATTATATATATATATATATGTATAGTTTGAGAATCATATATCAATTGAACAACAGCATCTCATCAATTTTAATTATCTTTAGTTTCTATCTATTATGCATATCGTGAGCTCATCTTTAACGACTACTCTTACATGTTTTGAGATCATATCATCACATTTAGGAAAACTCAAGAACCTTGACCTGAGCTATAATATATTCAAATATTGGCCATATGCCTTCAAGAGTTGAGTTCCATCCTCAATGAGTCACAAATGCACCTATCGCTTTATGATCAAGAATCAAAACTTGGAGTGTCCATTGATAGGTCCCAATCAGGCTATGAATATTATAGTGCAAATAGTATTCTACTTAGGGTGAGAATTAACCGCAAAAGTGTTTATTATAAAAATTAAGCTACTCTTTACTGCTATTGAAAGGGTTTAAATACAAAGAAGGAAATAACAACCACTCCTAATTCTGAGATCATATCTCTAAGAATTAGGATACGATCACATTATTGAAAATCAAATACTAACTGCTAGACCTATTCTTAAGCAAGCATGCTTTGTGGACATCACTAACAACTTAGACAAAGTCTTTGGCAAACATAACTTCTCCTTGCATGTTTCCTGTTTATGTGACAGCTTCTCCTTGCATGTCTCCTGCACATGAAGTTGGCTTTTAAGTGACAGCATCTTAGTCCAAATACTTTGGGTTCTTCACTGCAACTCTGACGGATCTTCTTGGTTTATCAATACTCCCCTCTGTGACACAAACCTTGTCCTCAAGGTTTAAATTGATGAACCTGTCCTGTAAATCTTGTGTGTTTTCCCATGTTGCATCATCTAATGGAAGTCGTTTCCATTGAACTAAGATTTCCTCAATAAATTTGGATCCTCGTTTTACCCAACGGGTATCCAAAATAGACTCTGGCTCTAGAAGAAATTCCCTATCATCAGCCACTGGAGGTAAATCAATATGAGTAGTAATTTGTTCACCTATCTTTTTTTTTTAAAAGAGACACATGGAAGACTGGATGAATGCAAGAGTAGTGGGGTAGCTCGAGTTCGTAAGCAACGTTGCTAATTTTCTTTACAATAGGATACGGCCCATAGAATCTGCTTGCAAGCTTTTGATAGGCTCTTTTGAATATAGATTGCTGGCGGTAGGGATGTAGCTTCAGAAATACTAAATCACCAATTTGGAATTCAATGTCTCGGTGTTTGGAATCGGCCTGTTGCTTCATGCGATTATTGGCTGCAAATAAATTGCTCTTAAGCTGTTGTAACAGAGCATCTCTAGAAGCCAAGTTTTTGTCGACTTCATGAACCGGACAAAGACCTTCATGGTACTGAGGTATTGTGGGAGGCGGCCTTCCATAAAGAGCTTGGAAGGGAGTCATTCCTGTAGAGGCATGATAGGTGGTATTATACCAAAACTCAGCCCATGGAAGAAAGGAATGCCACTTACAAGGCTGCTGATAAGCAAAGCAACGAAGATATTGCTCAATGCAACGATTGACGACTTCTGTTTGCCCATTGCTTTGGGGATGGTAAGTAGAGCTCATCTTCAATTGTGTGCCAGACATTTTGAGGAATTCTCGCCAAAAATGACTGATAAATACCGGATCCCAATCACTTACAATAGACTGAGGCATGCCATGAAGTTTGACTATGCCAGCAATGAATGTTTCAGCTACCAGTTTGGTTGTATACGGGTGTGAAAGAGCTAAGAAATGTGCCGATTTACTCAACCTGTCCACAACAACAAGAATTGAAGTTTTGCCAGCTGAAGGGGGAAGACCATCAATGAAATCCATGTTGATGTTATCCCAAACTTGACATGGAATGGGAAGAGGCTGCAAAAGTCCTACTGGCGACAAAGTATCATTTTTAGTACGTTGGCAGACTTCACAGGAGGCCACATAAGTCTTCACCCTGTGGAACATGGATGGCCAGTAGAATTGTTGTGCTAGTCTTTTGTATGTACATAAGACACCTGAATGCCCACCACTGGGAGAATCATGGAATTCATGTAGAAGTTGTGCAATGATGGTGGAATGAGGAGGCACTACCACCCTGTTTTTGTAGCAGACCAACCCGTTACGCCAGCTGTAAGGAACACTAGGATTTGCTGTCGCTTTGGAGCTGATTGTCATCATATATGGATTGGTGCGGGCTTTTTTCTTGATGGTATCCCATAATGAAGTATGAGAAACAAACAAAGAATCCAAACTAGGACTACCCCGCGTGACAAGGCATTAGCTGCATTGTTATCACGACCTGGTTTATAAGTGATCTCATAATCATTGTCGCACGTCGAAAAATCCACGCGCGTGCAATCGGCTGGCGATTTATGTCTCGTTGTTGTATTGCTTGAATTGGTTCGTTAGGAGTCGCCACCTAGTATTTAATTGAGGTTACTAGGAAACCCTGGTGGACTGGTCATGGTCAGAGATTCACGGGTAAGGGACTGATTGTGGTTAGGGAAGGTGTTAGCACCCCTAACGCACCCTACCTGAGGTAAGCTGCTCCGTGGACTTGATGTGTTAAATAAGTTTTAAAAATTTTGTTTTTTCATCGGATTTTAGAAATACAACTTCCGTACAAGTTTGTACTTCTACACCGTGATCCAATCAAAATATTAAATCCTTCTTTATTATTTGTTGTCTCATCAAAGAAAAAAAATTCATTAAACAAATGTACACATTCATTTTTTTATTCAATTACATAAAAAAATACAAACACACACATCTCTTTTTATTATTATTTCTTTTTTTTTCTTTTCTTTTACATTCACATTTACACAAAATAAATTCAAAACAAATAAATACAAATTACATTAATTAATTTAAATTTTACAAAAACAGTCCCTAAAAGTCCAGAAATTGCATTGAAGGACACTGCCGAAACTGCTGAACAGTGGCGGCGCGTGGGTTCACGCGCCGCCGCAAGCAGAAACAGGAGACGGGGTGGATCTGCTCAGCTTCGTCTCCCTGCACCGGTAATGATAACCACTGTCATCTGCAAAAAGAACAAAACACAACAGCAAGCTGTCCCCTTTTCTTCTCGGTTTTTTCATATCTGCATCCCACAGATCTGGTTGTTTGGGCTTCTCTTTCTTCTCCTAGTTGTTGATCTGTCTATGGTTCAAGAAAAATCCTCCTCGGTAAGAAGGTCTTTTATCTTATCGGGTAAAATCCTAACCGTTCTAACGTCTATACCAAAACTTTATTAATAATATTTAGGAATACGTTTTACGTATAAATTCGTAATCCTAAATACTAAAAGAAAACAAAAAGATTTTTTTAGAATTTTTGAAATATTGGCCTAGTTCTCATGGCTTGAATAAACTGGTTATTAAAAGCCAAAATGCATGCTAATACATATATTGTTTTGAAAATTTTCTTTGTTGTGTGAAAATATGATGTTATAATATTTATATATATATATATATATATATATATATATATATATTGGAGAGACTAGGCCGTATTTTAAAACAAAAACAATTTTTGGAAATTTTTTTTTTTTTATGCTTTGACGAAAATCGGGTATTTTAATACTGGGTTTGTATCCTTACGATATAAAAATACAGCCCAAATATTAATCCACTTAAATAAAAATATGCAGAAAAATCAACAACATTTTTAGGGACTGTTTTTTTTGAAAGAAAAAACATTTTTTATTCTGAAAATATTTGATGTTTTGACGAAAACCGGGTATTTTTAACACTGGTTTTGTATCTTTACGGTATAAAAATACAAACCAACATTAAACCACTTTGACAAAAATATGCAGAAAAATCAACAATATATTTTTTAAGATTTTTCAAAATATATTTTTTAATTATTATATTTTTTACATGTATACATATATACACATATATTATAACATATTATAATATATAATATATAATATAAAAAACAATACGGGCTGGGCC
Source organism: Populus alba (assembly GCF_005239225.2). NCBI lineage: Eukaryota > Viridiplantae > Streptophyta > Magnoliopsida > Malpighiales > Salicaceae > Populus > Populus alba. The sequence goes on along the minus strand of NC_133286.1, from coordinate 4,209,574 downwards.
GGCCCAAATAAACGGGCCGGACTCAGCCCAACAAGGAAAGGTTGGGCCGAACTCGGCCCAACCAAAAATTCTTCTTCAGTCTGGGCCAGGACCGACCCAGACGTGCAGGGGTTGGGCCAGCATCGGGCTGGCCCAGCATTGGCAGCCCAGCGGGGGGAGAATTATTTTTCTCCCCCCCCCCCCGCCTCCTGCATGTAGCATGCAGGAGGCAAACCTGCAACAAATAAAAGAAATGCAGGGGGAATGAAGTGTGTACCTGGCGTGGAGGACGCGGTCGCTGGTGGCGCTGCGGTGGCGTGGCTCGTGGACGGCGGCTCCGGGCGGTGCTGTGGCGGTTCGAACGACGGCGTGAAATTTCTTCCTCCTCCCTTTTCTCCTTTTTCGTTCTCAGTGGCTTTCTTCCTCGTTTTTTTTTGTTTTTGGTTTCGGTTTCTTTGTTTTCGGTTTGTTCCTGCTCTCCCCTCTCTTTCGTGCGTTATTTCTCTTCTCCCTCTCTCCTCGGGTCTCTCTCTCTATTCCTCTCGGGTTTTCTCCCTTTTTTCTTTTCCTTCGGTTTCTTCTGTATTTATAGGGGAAGAAAAGACGCTGGGACCATTGTTAGTGCGGGAGCAAATCACGCAACGGCTGGTCGGCCAGTGTCTAAAGGTGGTGGGGACGAGGAGAGAGAGGCGGGAAGGTTTGAAAAAAAACGGTTTTCTTCTTCTGCTGCTCTGCTTCGGGGGGAAGGAGGAAGATGAACAGTGTCGTTCAAAACGACACCGTTCTGGTCCTTTTTTTTTTTATATATATATGAAACGGCGTCGTTTTGGATAAAACGCGCCGTTTCATTTAAAATGGGCCAAACTTCAAATCAGCCCTCCAAATTCGGTCCCCGCCCCCATAGTTGGCCGCGTTTTTCACTTTGGTCCTTGGCCTCTGATTTATGCAATTAAACCCTCAATTGATCAATAAACTTCCAATTTCTTCAATTAAGCCCCTGAACCGAATAATTTCAGCCCCTCCATTTACGCGTCTCTTCCAATTTGGTCCCTGGTTTCGGATTTTCTTAATTAAGTCCTTAATTGGCCATTAAACTTCAATATTTATGCAATTAAGCCCCTGATTTGACCCAATAAATTCCTGAAAAATATATTTTGGCCCCCGAACTTAAATTTCTTCTAATTAAAGCCCAAATTGACTTAAAAATTAATTTTTCTTGCAATGAAATCCTCTATAAATTCAAATAAAAATCCAATTAAGTCCATAAACATCCAAATTTGGGCTTTTCTCCTCAAAATTCAAATTTTCCTTCTCAATAGGGCTTTCATCCTTCAAGAATATACTGTCAAAAATTCAATCCTTGTATTTTTAAATTCCTTGACCAATTTTCTGACTGTTTTCCGAGCGCTTCTGCCTCCTGTTATTTTTCTAACCTCTTTTGGCTATTTATTTTATTTTTCATGGGGACCCAAAAATAGGTTACAACAAAATCCTTCGGGTAAACAATCTTTCTTGTCTTCTTGACTCTTTGTTTCTTCTAACTACCCGGATAAATTGATGCCCAGAAGCTTCGAGACCTGCTGCAATCTCCTTAAGCTGAGAGGCAGTGAAGTTTGCCATGCTTCCAAAGCAAATATAAACAATTTTCAGGGTAGACTCTGTTTCCTCTCTTTTTATTTACTTATTTATGTATTGATTCGCTATTTGCTTTTTGCACACTTCCCATGTACTTGAACTTGGTCACTCTAAATAAAACACTTGTCAAGAGAATTAACAAAAAGATGCGAACTCTCAATCAGCCTTGCATACAGAATGAACGGTGTGGAAGTGTAGGCACACTACACACACATTTGTACAAGCATAAATGCATGTGTATATTCATGTCTAGATAATATCGTAATTATTGAACCTCGCATTAGGCAAATACCTGATTGGTAGCGGTGGTATAAATTTCTTGAGTTCTGGTAATCCCTCCTAACCAGAAAACAGAAGATGCCTCTTTAATGTCTCCATTCTGCATATGCAAATCATCATGTTTCATTTTTAATGACCAAGCAAGTATAGAGAAGTTGCAGTATCGAGTAAGAACCCTGAACTCATAAACCACACCAATATAAAAAATGTGTGGAATCATTAGCAAAAAGTAAAAACAAATAATGAGATAAGCAAGAGTTGGTCAAGTAATATAAGACATCAAAATACATAGACATCCTTTCCCTGCATTATTCCACAGGTACAGAGTATAGGAGTTTACTTGGCCACCCTTCTGTCTAAAAATTTTAGCTACTAGCTTCATGGTTAATTTTCTTGAACTGGAAGAACCTTTCATTTATGGCTATGTTCCAAGATAATTAGTGACTTAGTTGCAAAGCAAGGGAGTCCGTGAAAACATTACAATAGCATTTACTCTGAGTAAGAACACTTCTATGCATGTGCTGTAACTGACAAAAGAAAGAAGAGAAATCCTTTCAATATATGAAAATGCAATGAGTTAACCTTATCTCAAACTGCAATATATACTCTACAGTATTCATGGACCACTGCAAGTGCCAGCAGTAGCTGTCTTTATGAATTTCGATGTAGAGAGGTCAACAAAACATTCAACTTTATGCTGAGAAACTAGGAAACCATACACCATTCAACATTAACTGCTTTTCTACTTTAAGATCACTGTCATTTCAACTTTGTAGAAGTTAAAACAAATGGAAGGCCCATATCCAACACCATTCAATTTAAGTTCAGTTGCAACTCGACGTATGCTCAAAGAAATAGATTAACCTTGAAATTTAAAGCGGAACAAGCTTCATGCAGCCATCCAAGAGGTCATCATCAAAAGAAGAGATTACAAAAGAAATTCCAACAAAAATTACTTCCCAGCGCTTTATGTTCCCTCAAGTTTGCTTCTCGTGAGAAACACATGAAAAGATGAAAAAAACAAAAAAAAGAGGGGTGTGATATATTTTATTTCGGGCATTCTAAGCAAAGATTTGGGCCTGAATCTTCATGGTGCTTCTAAAACCAAGGCATTCCCTTCTAAGCAAATACTTACTGTCATGAAACCCCCTCTTCCTTCCCTCCTGTTCTTGTTATTTATGTATATATTTATTTCTCTGAAAGAGGAAAATGCCACAAAAGAATAAAGAAATAAGAAGAAAACAAAACAAAGTCATAAAACGAGGCCTTTCAATCCGCAATGAATATCAGCAGACTAAATACCACAGCACAAATAGAAGATTAAGAGGCCAGAAACACTAAAGCATCCCAAAGAGATTGTCTAGGATGTTTTAATCTAGGAAAAAGAAGAAGAAAACAACGAGCATTAACAATATTAATTTTTTTTTTTTAAAAAAAAAACAGAACCTAAAATTGCTGATTAAAAAACGGTGCACTGTAAGTGCCAGCAAAAGGTAAGGAATGTTTTAGAAATTCAATGCTCTTTTCTAATACGCACACATGTGTACATGCATAAATCCACACACTTATGCATGTGTATATTCATGTCTAGAGAATATCGAAATTATTGAACCTGGCATTAGCCGAATACCTGATCGGTGGCGGCCGTATAAATCTTTTTCTCAAACCGTATGGCAATTTTCTTGAGTTCTTGTGAATCCCTCTTGATCAGAAACGGAAGATGCTCCTCTCTTTTCATTTAACTAGTGTATGCATTGATTCGTTATTTGCATTTTGCAGGCACTGTCCCTTATCTTGAAAGGACGGCTTGTCTGTTACTCTATAAGGACAGGAATCTTGTGCAAGAGAATTAACGAAAAGATGTGAACTTCTACAAAATGACCAGTGAGAAAGTGTGGACACACTACGCACACAAGTGTACATGCATAAATGCCACACACTTTATGCATAAATGTCACACATTTAGTGGAATACGCTGATCGGGTGACGGCGAGTATATAATCTTGTTCCTCAAACTGTTTGGGTAATTTTCTTGAGTTCTTGACGCAGAAAACGGAAGTATGGATGCCCTTTTAATTGTCTCGTGATTCTGCCATGTAAGACAATGTGACATTAGTTTTTTAATGAGCAAGGCAGGGTATAGAGAAAGTTAGCAAAGCAGTGGAAAAAGAGCGCGTGAACTCATGTGGTTGGACACGCCACACAATAATCAGAAATGTATACACGGGATCATTGGCTATGGGCTATTGCTCTGTCTGAAATCCAGAGGTACAGGGGTATAGGAGTTTACTTGGCCACACTTCTGTTCTGAAATTCTAGTTACGAGCTTCATGGTTAATTTTTTCTTGAACGAGGCGGAAGAAGGCCTTTCATTTATGGCTATGGGCTATATGCTCGCAAAGGATATATTGAAGGTGAATTGGATGCAAACGCAGGGGAACTCTGTGAAAACATTACAGTAGCATTTACTCTAGTAAGAAAACTTTTATACATGCATGCACTGGGAATAATTTGCCAAAGAAAGAAAGAGAAATCCTTTTAATTTATGAAAATGGAAATGAGTTAACCTCTCACGCCGCAACAAAAAATTAGCTTCCGCAGCACTTTATGTTCGGCTGACTTGTGAGAAACACGCGAAAATGAAAAAGACAAAAACAGAGGTGTATGATACTTGAGGTTGCCTCATGGCTGTCCTGCTGATTTTAATTAACCTTTTGCCCTTCTCTTTTTCATTTTCTTTGTTGACTATTCTTTGAACACATGGTTCTTCTAAAACCAAGGAAGCAAAAAACAAGCCAGCTAGTTCATAACTTGCCGCACCAGCAGATGGTGAACCAAGCCGTAGAGAAACTCATGGTGCTTCAATTTTAACTAGTTCGTGCTTGGACCCCTCAAAGAACATTAGCACTTATTCAAGAAAAACCATGATGAAGTTGTGAGACACGAGAGACTATATATTATTACTATATATATGGAAAGCAATGGCAATTTATTTTTTTTTGATTTTTGTTATGATTTTTTTTTTTTCAAATCTATTTTTTCCATGGTTGAGAATCTTGGTAAAACAATCAGTATTAATCGGTGTTGATACTTTAATTTTATAATGATCATTCTTGGAAAGTCACGGTACAACTTCATCTAGCGCTAGAGACACTTTTGGGCTATGGGCAGCCCCAACATCACATGCGACTCGAGGTTGACATGTCTCATCAATTACAAGTGTGTTATAAAATATTATTATTTTTTTATAATTTAAAATATTAGTATTTGTGTTATAAATATTATGCTATTTTTATAACTCAAGTATTGATATATAGAAAAAAATTATTATGCATTAAATCATCTTTGAAATTCTTAATATAATTATTTGTGTTATTTCTTAATTTTAAATATTCATATTAAAAATAGTATTATTTGTGTTATAAATATTTTTATTATTTTTATTATAATTCTAAATATTCATATAAAAAAATAATATTATTTGTTTTATAAATAATATTATTTTTATTATAATTAATATTATTAATATTAAAAATCTTATCATTTGTGTTTAAATATTATTATTTTTATTATAAGTTCATATAATTAAGAATCTGAAAAACAAATTCTTATTAATATTTTAAAAAATATTATTTGTGTTATAATTATTAATAATTTATTATGATTTGTATTAAATTCATATTATTAATAAAATAATTAATAAATTTGCAAAACAATTCTTATTAATATTTTTTAAAAATAATATTTTTATAAATTATTTTTATTTTTATTATGATTAAGAGTATTAATATTACAAAATAATTATTATGTGTATAATTATTTTAGTTTTTATTATGCTTAAGAGTATGAATATTAAAAATAATATTATTGATTTTTTTTATTATGATTAGAACTATTAATATTAAAAATAGTATAATTTATGTAATATGAATTATTTTTATTTTTATTATAATTAAAAGTCTGGGCGTGTCCATGTCCATTCCCAACGTTGGCCTGGAGGCGTCCACGCTCATCTCCAAATAGGGCAGCCCCAGCCACGCCCACCCTAAGATAGGTCTGGACGCGTCCGCGTCCAACCACATGTGTTAAATAATAATGTGTCATAAATATATTTTTTTCTCTTATAATCCAAAGTGTTCATATCAAGAATATTATTATTAGTGTTCTAAATATTATAGCTTTTATTATAACTCAAAGTATTGATATAAAAAAATATTATTATTTGTGTTGCAATCATCCTTGAAATTTTTAATATAATATTTTATATTATAAATATTATGATTTTATTAATGAATTTGAAAAAGAATTAGTGGTAATATTTTTAAAAAATATTATTTGTATTGTAATTATTTTTTATTTTTATTATGATTAAAAGTATTGGGCGCGTCCATACCCAACCCAAAGTGGGGCTGGCTAAGAGTATTAATATTACAAATAATATTATTTGTGTTTTAATTATTTTTTATTTTTAAAATGATTAAGAATATTATATTTAAACTAGTATTGTTTGTAAATATAAATTATTTTTATTATAATCGAAAGTGTGGGCGTGTCCACGCCCATCCCCAAGGGGGGCTGAACTCAACCATGCCCACGCCCAAGTTGGGCTGGACACGTCCTGGCCCAACCCGTCGGTGGGCGTTGATGCATCCTCGCCCACATCCAAGTTGGGCGTGGACGCGGCCATGGCCGACTTCAAGTGGGGTCTGGACGCGTCCATGCCCAACTCCAAGTGGGGTCTGGACGTGTCCTCACCCAACCGCGCCTCCATACCCAAACCCAAGGTGAGCGTGGACGAATCCACGCCCAAAGCCAAGTTGGGTCGGATGTGTCCAGACCCAACTTGGAGTAAAAAAATATTATTATATGTTGTAATCATCCTTGAAATTCTTAATATAATTATTTATATATTTATTATTTTTTATTATAATTCTAAATATTCATATAAAAATTAATAATATTGGTGTTATAAATATTATTATTTTTATTGGGCGAATCCAATGCTCTAGGCTTCGAATGCTCGAGTGCCGGGTGGTGCTCGGAGATCCAATGTGCCAAGTGGCGCTCGGGTGTGCCCCAGCGCCAAGTGGCGCTCAGGGTTCCAGTCGGCCACGTTACGCTCAGTCCTTCCAAGTGCCTAGAGGCGCGCTTAGGTTTTCCATTGAGTGTTTGCTAGTTCAATAAGGTTTTAAGTTTTCTAATATTATATTTCTACGTCAGAAGCAATTTGTTTTAAAAAAAAATGGCATTGTTTTTGTTTAAAAAAAATTGATCAAGTTAACCAATAACTCACAAGTTGATCAACAATTCAACAAAATAGATTTTTAACAGGATCAAAACCTGAACCAGGCTGGATGACCACGCCATAAGTTGCATCTTATTTTTGTCTTTGCAATACAATAATACTTACAAACAATAAATAACTAATTTGTATACATCTTTTTGTCACATCTTTATAGTTTTTGTAGAATAAATTGGAACTTAAGATTTTGTCACATCTTTATATATAGTTTTTGTAGAATAAATTGGAACTTACTAAGATAATATTCTTTAATTCTCCATGCTATTTGTAATCAATAAGAAAGATATGGACAAGTCGATCGTGCGATTCACATGGATTGAACCCTACATTACACACGGAATAGACAACACAATAACCATGAACATGCTCGACCTTGAGGTATGTTATAAAATGTTCTTCCTAACTAGATGCACAGCTACGCCTTTGGGAGGGAGGAGAGAGAGAGATCGGGCGGGGAGGTTGGGAGGAATGTTGGACCAAAGTGAAAATAGATGACTTTATTCTTTTCCAGATTCCTTCTAAAAATATAAACCAGTAAACACTCGCTTGCACGCACGCATATGATGATTAAAATTTGAGTTAAATTCTATTTAACTGGTATCTGTATTTTTGTTAAACAAACAGATTAATTCCTCAAGTTGATTTCAATAATTAATTGATCCTTTAATCACATTTTACTGTTAAGTTTTTCCATCAGCAATCTCGCTGCTTTAAATCTTGTTGCCTGACAGAGTTTTCTTGATGAAAAAGAGCTGATGCTTCTACTCCTTTCCAAGTTTTTGAAAGACATGCTTGAAGATATATCTCATCAAGGTATATTTATTATAACAAGAAGCATACTCAAGGATGATACTTCAACTCTAAGATTGATATAGCAAGTGTCGCACCCCAAAAGAATCAAATCAGCGCGCGACATCGGCTGGCATTTAAATCTCCGTTGTTGTTGTTTGCTTTGAATTTGGTTCGTTGGGGTCGCACCTAGTAATTGATTTCGGGCTACTAGGAAACCGGTGTACTGGTTTTGTAGAGATTCGCGGGTACGGGACTGGTTGTGGTTAGAAAAGGTATTAGCACCCCTAACGCACCCTACCTGAGGTAAGCTGCTTCGTGGCTTTGACGTGTTAAAGAAGTTTTAATAATTGTCTTTTCTTCGGAAATTAGAAATATCACTTTACGTATAAGTTAATATTCTTACCGTGATCGATCAAAATATTAAATTCTTCTTTAATAAATTTTGTAATTTTATCATAAAAAAATATGTACAAATAAATAAATAAAAAAATACAAGCCACACATACACTTTTACTATTTTATTTTTGTTTCTTTCCTTTTCTTTTTCTTTCTTTTCTTTTACATCCATATTTACAAAATACAAATTTACAAAAATTCAAACTAATAAAATATTACATTAAAACAATTTGGAAATTACAAAATGAACCAAAACATTCCGGGAACAGTGCTGGAAACCTCTAAACTCGCCGGAACAGTGTTGCGAAGCCGCTGGAACAGCAGTGGCAGTCTCACGCACCCCCGCACTAGCGGCGCGTGGATCACGCGCCTCCGTGAAAACAAGGCGAAAACAGGGGGGGTAATGCACGACCTCCTCCCTCCTTCTTTCCTCGCCGGCGCCAACCTGCAGAGATCAATCAAAGACAACACAGCAGTCGATTTTTAATTTTTCTTAGTTTTCCAGATCTGTTTTTGTTTTCTCCACCGTTCGGGTATGCTTCCGTTTTATTTTCCAGCAGTCGTTCTTCCTTCTTCTCCTGTGGCCGACCTGCTGTAGAGTGAGGAGTGGCTCAAGGCTGGAGGCGGAGCTGCGGGTTGCAGCCGTGCGTGGGTGGAGGAGCTGCTGCTGGGTCGTCTTTTGCTGCGGGAGGCAGAAGACGGGCGATCTGTGGTGTCGGCCAGGTGGGGGAGACCCACGGGCTCTGAGGGGAGAAGCTTGCGGTGAAGGAGAAGCTGGGTCTACTCGGGTCGTTCTGGTGGGAGAGAGGGAAAGAGAAAAAAAGAGCAGCGATGCCGGTGAAAGAAGAAGATTGCAGAGGAGGCTGCTATGGTCTCCGTTCGGTTCGTCCGCTCCTGGCAGTCTGAGAGGGGAAAGTCCCGGCGTTGATGGCTTGTCCAGAGGAACGGCTGAGGGGGAGAGTGAAGGTGAGGGCCGGCCCGCCTGCAGAAGGAAATGGGGTTTTGCTGATTTGTGGAGTTTCGGCCGAGAGGAAGGACTAAGGAGACGGGGAGGACTGCCTGGCCCTTCTCTGGTTTTTGGCCGGGGGGAAGGGAAGTGAAGAGGGGTGAGTTGTTCGGCTGCTCAGGGGAAAAAAAAAAATTCAAACCGGCTGGGTTGTAAAAAAATTTTTCCCAAGGGGAGGGGGGCGGTCTGGTCTTGAAAAAATGGGTTTATGGTTAGGTTTTGTATTTTTTCTGAGTTGTCAAAATTGCCCCCTCCTTAAAAAATCAGTTTAGCATGTATTTTATAGGCAAAAAATATTTGCTAGGTTTTTCGACTTGGTCCTCAACTTCTTTCTTTTTGTAAATTTTTGATTTTTTACTTATTTTTTTTGTATTTTTTTGAAAACGAGCAATATCAACGTCGACTCAAAATGCGGAAAATCAATGATTTTAAAAATGACGCGTGAAAAGTCGAACGCGTTTGAAAAATATTTTAACAATTTAAATTCCTTTTTTAGACGCCGTTGAAAATGCTAAAATGACGAAAATATATTAAAAAAATATTTTTTGGATCTTCTTTGTTTTTCTCAATTTTTTGGATTTTTTGAAAATATATCAAAAACATCGGTCAAAAAATTGGTAGCAACAGATGCCCCCTCTTACAATGCTTTACGAAGCGAAAATCCTCAAAATTTTGCAATAGTAAGCTTTTGTAAAGAAAACAAAAGGAAGATGATTTCATTATCTTGGGCGACCTGCCCACACACTCACTCTGGTCTATTTTCACGGGCGACCTACCCACACGTACTCACTCAAGTCTATTTTCACGGGCGACCTGCCCACACATACTCACTCAAGTCTATTTTCACGGGCGACCGACCCACACTCTCCCAATAGTCTATTTTCACGGGCGACCGACCCACACATTGGGTTTACCTGAGATCCCATCTGGCAACCTCATTCAACTGGAACGAAAATATGTGTAACTCGGTTAACCTGAAATCCCATCTGGCGATTCCCTTTAACCAAAGTTACATGAGATCCCATCTGGCGACCTCATTCAACTGGAACGAAATATGTGTAACTCGGTTAACCTGAAATCCCATCTGGCGATTCCCTTTAACCAAAGCTACATGAGATCCCATCTGGCGACCTCATTCTGGTCTCATTGTACGGGTGACTAACCCTCGAAAAATGTTGGTCTCATTGTACGGGTGACGAACCCTAGTGCTGCTGGTCTCATTGTACGGGTGAGGAACCCTAGTGCTGGTCTCATTGTACGGGTGACGAACCCTAGTGCTGGTCTCATTGTACGGGTGACGAACCCTAGAAAAATGCTGGTCTCATTGTACGGGTGATGAACCCTAGAAAAATGCTGGTCTCATTGTACGGGTGACGAACCCTAGAAATATGATGGTCTCATTGTATGGGTGACGAACCCAAAAAAAATGATGGTCTCATTGTATGGGTGACGAACCCCGGAAAAATGATGGTCTCATTGTATGGGTGACCTACCCAGATGGAAAAAATGTGAAGTGCGGTCTCATTGTAATGGGTGACTTACCCATGTGGAAAAAATATGAAGTGCGGTCTCATTGTCATGGGTGACCTACCCGGATGGAAAAAATGTGGAAAAAGTGGTCTCGTTGTGATGGGCGACCTACCCAAATAGAAAGAATGTGATATGACAAGTGTGAAAAATAAGACTTACCTGGCGAAGTTCTGAGAGGATGACAGAAGACAGGGTTGGAAAACTCGGTGCTTCCTGATAATTCCTGATCATGGGGTTTGAAAACTCGGTGTTTCCTGACTGCAAGGGTTGAAAAATCGAGGCTTCCCGGTTGCAAGGTTGATCTATTCATTTCTTTGGGATTTTCCTAATGGTAGGGTTCATCCCATCATCCTTTTATTCCATGATCAAAACCGATTCTTTATTATCATCACCACAATGCTTCTTTCTCTTTCCACCATCTTGCTGGACCTCATTAAGGATTTTCCTGTAATAATTCAAAAATATATGCAAATGGGTTTTTTTTTTTTTTTTTTTTTTGTTTTTGTTTTTGAGGTTAGATCATATGCATGCATCCTTACCTGATTCGAAATAATAGGTCCCCCCTCTTTGATGCTCCATCGTCATAGGGTGCCCTTGTTTGTATCCCAAAGCTTTCTTTGTTCTTCCGATGCATTGGCTCATTCATGTGATAGCCATCCACTCAGCTGTAAATGCATTGCCCATCCCAGGCTGTCTTCGACACTTACTGCTTGCATCGTTCATCAAGCTTGACCCTGCCCCCAAGTGTGGTATTGCTTGATTCATCATGAAGGATTTTCTCTCCTGGCTTCTTCTGAGAATTATCCTCTGATTGATTGTGTGCATCATGCCAATACCCATCAAAATTGTTAATCAGTCATGAACTTCCCTCTAGTTGAAACAATACTCTTCAAGTACGTTATCATCAGCCTTCTTGGAACTCATTCAGTCATCCAGTCATGCATCTCATAGCTTGTAGTATAAAGGCTCATGGTTGTATGCTCAGTGTTCTTCTCAATAGATTCCCTTCAACTCTTTTAATCAGATTGTGAAAAGAAATGTCTCGGCCTCATCAATGATGCTACTTCTATCACCCATACTCATGCGGTGAAGCGCTTATCTGGCTTCAAAACAAATTATCTCACAGTCAGTCTTCGAGGTGGGTGCCTTCTTGACATTCATTCAATGCAGTTGTGTGATAACATCTGTCAACAACCATGTTGCAAAGGATGACAATATGACATTGTCCTTCAAGTGAAGCATTGTTCCACAGTCAGTCTTGGTGGTATGCATCTTTTCTCCATTCAACTACATTCATCTGTGTATTCCTCATCGATCACGAGCCATGTTTCAAAAATGATGATAGGAAAGTGTCCTTCAGGTATATCTTTGTTTCTCCATTGCCGACAGCGTTCACTAGAGCATGGGCCATTTTGGAATGACATTGCCCCCAGTATGATCTGAATGTGCTCGTTCATTGATTATCTGTCTTTGAACATCATTGTCTTCAGTTCACTGATTCATCATTTAATCATTGCCTCATAGCTGATCTGAGCACTGCTTGTTTTTCCTTTTCAAGGTCTACTGTATTGCCCCCAGCTGCTCAACTTTTCAAGGAGTGTCGAGGACTTCAATGTCATTTCTATCAACGATTTTGCATACTCAATCAATGTTCTTCTGTGTTTGATAATCTTCCTTGTTCTGGAATCAACTCTCATATTTCAAAGATCATGTCTATTCAAAGTCTAGTTTGTTGAAATGAAATCAGAGATGTCCTTTTTGAAAATCTTTTGAAAATCAAGCTTTTTGATCAAATACCCAACACACGTTATTCGAATATATAGTCCTTTGATTGTCATGCATTTTGAAAATAGAAATTGACCCAATGTAGGATTAAAAATGGCTTTTTCCATGGTTCTTTGTATCAATTTGAATCCTTGATATTGGGTATATCATTTGATAGTCTGCGATGAGGTGAGCTTTTTATGAATTTCAAAAACAAGATGCTCAGGCTTTATCAAGAAAGGTTGTTTCTTTTCTTATAGCTTATTTTATCAGCATGCATAATAACCAATAGCTTAATTCATGAAGTCACGACTCTTATGGAAAAAACTCTTCAAGTTTTGAGAGCGCCATTTATCAGTTCAAATTGCTTGCTTGATTAAAAAGGGCTTTTAAAAGCACGTAATGCAGGCTATGGTTCATGGCTATGAAAGAAAGGAATTCCATAGGCTCAAAAGGTGTTGAGGGTTTTCAACGACTAGGACCAACATTAACTATTCACCGATTCTCTTTCTATTGTTGTCATTGTAAAGAGAGTGACATATAACCTTGTTAATCTTCAAATAGAATTCTCTTAACATAGGTCATAATTCAAATCCAACTTTTTCTTTGATGAATAACTAATCTAAATATTTTTAAAGACATTAGAGGCTCTATCCAAGACACACCAAAAGATATGAAGCATCGATTTTTCTAGTGTTGACTTTTGGCATTTGCTGTCTTTTCTCAATTGAAAACTGTCTTGCCTCTCTTAGAATTGATAGGCATTTTCTTTCCTTTCCATTTTTTTTGCATAGCCTTCCTCAAAGTTTTTCTTGGATGGCCCTCAATCTATGGATTTTCTTCTGCTAGCCCTTTCTCAAACATTGGACTTTTGTTCTAAGCTTTCCCCTTTATCCATTAATTATATCAATGTCTCCAAAATATCTCTCATTTGCCCCCAGTGTGGGGTGTGATCCTAGTCAGGGTTTCTTTTTTTTTTGAAAGAAAATATTTTATCAGGCTCAAAATGGGACTGCAAGGGATATAATCTTTAGAAAGTGAAGGGATATCAAAGATGGCCTTTTCTCATTTCAAGCAAGGTCGGTTATAACCGATAAATTTTGACCTCATCCAGTGTAATGATTGGGACTTGTAAGAATCATGATTCACGAGTCCATGACTACCGAATCCACTACATGTCATTATGCATACTGTTAAAACTTAGCTATATGATGTGTGGTTCAGTTTCAGGAGGTATGAGTTCAAAATTGTTTGGTCACCTCATGTCATTTTCAAGCATAGAGTCATTTCTGTAATCAAAACACTTCTAATCTTCCGGATTGATTAACCTTTATCGCATGTTGTAGTTTGATCAAAATATTTTGTCAGAATAAAATGCTAAATATCTGTTGATTTCAAAACAACAAAGAGACAAAAGCAAGGCATGTTTCGTTGAAGGATGAGATGTGATCCCAAAACAAAATGCAGAATTCCATAACAATATGATTGACTGTTCATCACCCTTCTCGAATCAGCTTTTCTGGCAATATTTTCGATCACATGTCCTTCTGAAGATGTTCGGGGAACAATATAGCCAGTGACACCCTTCTTCAACGACTCCACCTGTCTCTTGCTCACCAACTTCCAGACTCAATTCTTGCTATTCTTGAAACTGTTCACTTGAAATGGTTGAGGACCCCACCATGACATCACATCTCTTATCTGGATTATACCACTAAGAAATTGGTGGTTGCATGGGAATTTGTCGGAGTCAAGCAAAATTCTGGAATCTTGCGGATGCTGGTCGACAACTTAAACGGCAGAGCAATGTCCCATCTTGGCAAAGATATTTTGAGCAATTGATGATGCCGTGAGACCTGGCTATACCACATAATTAAGGGTTCACACTGTCAAAGTCATCTCCTGATTCACCTCTCATCATTGTTCTAGAATCCATGGCAGATCCTTCAATCTTCCAATGTTGCTATGGTTGGTTGAGGATTGTTATAAAACTTTCTAACAGCTTGGTAATCTTGGCAGCATCCAGAAACTTGTAGTATCGCCACTACCGACGTGTGGAATCACACATTGTCTTTATTGGAAGAGCACCTGATGAATCTAAAACTCCTTCGTCCCCTCTTCAATTTCTCACTGACAGTGCAGCAAACAAACACCTATAGAGGAAGTCCTGCTCTGTTGAAGTTTCAGTATTCTTCATGTTTTTCAGTCTAGGCATGTATCTTCTCTCTACTTTTGCATTTTAATACTGACACTGTTGGAGAAAAATCATAAATGATCTGAAACTACTGTATTCCTTCTTGGATTTCACACTTGCGGATCCACAAACAGATTCCTGTCGGGAGAGCTCTGCTACGTTGAAGTTTGATGTCTGCTCATATTTTTCAAGCCAAGTCTGGCTCTTCAACCTGCTATAGTTTCTTCGTGCTGAAACTGATGAAAGAAATATTTGTAGCATATGCAATTAGTAAATCCCCTCTTGCATTCCCAATTTGCAGAGCCATAAATGGATTTTTGTAAAGAGAGCTCTGCCACATTGAAGTTTGACAACTACTAATATTATCAGACCAGGTCTGACTCTTCTGCCTACTACAATGTTTTGCTGGTGCCACTGGTGGGAAATAGTTTCAAAGCATATGAAATTAATACATTCCCTTTTGCATTTGCCATTGACAGATCCACAAATAAATCTCTACAGAGAGAGCTCTACCGCGTTGAAATTCAGTGTCTAATCATGGTTTTTTTTTTTCTTTTTTTTTTTTTTTTCAGACCAACATCTTGTGCTGCTGAACTGGAATTGAGCTCATAATTGGGGTAGCTTCAAAGCAGATTAATGCACCATGTACAGGAGACCGGTAGTCGTTTGGTTCCATTAGATGATGTGGAGGCGATGAATACTTAACAGCGCAACTGGACAGGAATCAGAGTTGTCATTAGTTGATGACTGAAGGCGTTGTTGCTGTTTGGTTCCATTAGAGTTGTCAGAGTTGTCATTTGTTGCTGTTTTTCATGACTGAAAAGGAAAGGTACAGCTTCAATTGGACGTGAACAAGCAGTGTTCCCACAGAAAACTGTGCAGACATTCTCTTTTCATTTGATGCTCAACACTTGTTCGAGCAGATCTGAGTCCCGCTACTTCACTTTTGATGCTCTCAACCTTAATCTGATACTAAACCTATATCTGACTCCTTTGTTCACTTCCATTATTTTTCTTCAATCTCGTGCAGCACAACTTGTACAAGGGACCTACGTTTCGACCCGGTTCATGCATGATAAATGTATGAACATGTAATCTATATGATGAACTCTCCCTTCGAGAGGTGACAATATGGTCGTAACTCTTGTATGATGGACAAGAATCGTGATTTTTGCCCAAACTCTACAATGAAAATTTTCGGAGCAACGGCCAATGTGTCACCCACAAGTCTTGAGTTCAAGATGCTTCAAGAAGGGTTTGCCCTTATGCAAAAAAACGATAGCACATACAACCTAAGGACAAGTTCTATTCATTATGTGAACATGGGTAAGTTTTCTATCTGGTCTCAAAAGGGTCTCATATCTGCCCAGTGACGTTCTTCGTAAAGACAGTTTGGGGGCGTTGCAAGGAATGGTTAAGGTACGTATACCCACCATTACCAAGCAGGCACTCAGATATGAGTTGGGTGTTTCACGCATCTGAACCCTGACCAATAGTCTTAGGGCAGATCGCTAGTTCCCCACCTAACCTAGAAGCTTGTGTGTGCTTTCAAAAATAAATACAGGTGATGCATGAAACAATTCTATAAAATACATGGAAATAAATATTAATAAAAAGATAAAAATGCAAAAACTTAAACACATCAAATACACAAAGCTTAGTCCAATACTCGAAAAAATACCTTCCCCAGTGGAGTCGCCATTCTGTCGCACCCCCAAAAGAATCAAATCAGCGCGCGACATCGGCTGGCAATTTAAATCTCGTTGTTGTTGTTTGCTTTGAATTTGGTTCGTTGGGGTCGCCACCTAGTAATTGATTTCGGGCTACTAGAAACCGGATGTACTGGTCTTGTCAGAGATTCGCGGGTACGGGACTGGTTGTGGTTAGAAAAGGTATTAGCACCCCTAACGCACCCTACCTGAGGTAAGCTGCTTCGTGGCTTTGACGTGTTAAAGAAGTTTTAATAATTGTCTTTTCTTCGGAAATTAGAAATATCACTTACGTATAAGTTAATAATTCTTAACCGTGATCCGATCAAAATATTAAATTCTTCTTTAATAAATTTTGTAATTTTATCATTAAAAAATATGTACAAATAAATAAATAAAAAAATACAAGCACACACATACACTTTCACTATTTTATTTTTGTTTCTTTCCTTTTCTTTTTCTTTTCTTTTCTTTTACATCCATATTTACAAAATACAAATTACAAAAAATTCAAAACTAAATAAAATATTACATTAAAACAATTTGGAAATTACAAAATGAACCAAAACATTCCGGAACAGTGCTGGAAACCTCTAACTCGCCGGAACAGTGTTGCGAAGCCGCTGGAACAGCAGTGGCAGTGGTGGCGCGTGGATCTCACGCACCCCGCCACTGGCGGCGCGTGGAAAACAAGGCGAAAACAGGGGGGGTCTGCAACGACCTCCTCCCTCCTTCTTTCCTCGCCGGCGCCAACCTGCAGATCAATCAAAGAACAACACAGCAGTCGATTTTAATTTTTCTTAGTTTTCCAGATCTGTTTTGTTTTCTCCACCGTTCGGGTATGCTTCCGTTTTATTTTCCAGCAGTCGTTCTTCCTTCTTCTCCTGTGGCCGACCTGCTGTAGAGTGAGGAGTGGCTCAAGGCTGGAGGCCGGAGCTGCGGGTGCAGCCGTGCGTGGTGGAGGAGCTGCTGCTGGGTCGTCTTTGCTGCGGGAGGCAGAAGACGGGCAGATCTGTGGTGTCGGCCAGGTGGGGGAGACCCACGGGTCTGAGGGGAGAAGCTGCGGTGAAGGAGAAGCTGGGTCTACTCGGGTCGTTCTGGTGGGAGAGAGGGAAAGAGAAGAGAGCAGCGATGGCCGGTGAAAGAAGAAGATTGCAGAGGAGGCTGCTATGGTCTCCGTTCGGTTCGTCCCTTGCTCCTGCAGCTGAGAGGGAAAGTCCCGGGTTGATGGCTGTCCAGAGGAACGGCTGAGAGGGGAGAGTGAAGGTGAGGGCCGGCGGCTGCAGAAGGAAATGGGGTTTTGCTGATTGTGGAGTTTCGGCCGAGAGGAAGACTAAGGAGACGGGGAGGGGCTGCCTGGCTTCTCTGGTTTTTGGCCGGGGGAAGGGAAAGTGAGAGGGTGAGTTGTTCGGCTGCTCAGGGGAAAAAAAAAAATTCAAACCGGCTGGGTTGTACAAATTTTTTTCCCAAGGGGAGGGGGGCGGCTGGTCTTGAAAAAAATGGGTTTAGGGTTAGGTTTTGTATTTTTTCTGAAGTTGTCAAAAATTGCCCCCCCTCCTTAAAAATCAGTTTAGCATGGTATTTATAGGCAAAAATATTGCTAGGTTTTTCGACTTGGTCCCTCAACTTCTTTCTTTTTGTAAATTTTGATTTTTCTTATTTTTTTGTATTTTTTGAAAACGAGCAATATCAACGTCGACTCAAAATGCGGAAAATCAATGATTTTAAAAATGACGCGTGAAAAGTCGAACGCGTTTGAAAATATTTTAACAATTTAAATTCCTTTTTTAGACGCCGTTGAAAATGCTAAAATGACGAAAATATATTAAAAAAATATTTTTTGGATCTTCTTTGTTTTTTCTCAATTTTTTGGATTTTTTTGAAAATATATCAAAAAACATCGGTCAAAAATTGGGTAGCAACAGCAAGTAAGAGAAAGGATATAGAGCTAAGTAATTTTTTGCTCTTTGAGACTAAGAGTTAGTGGAGCAGAATGAGCCTCCCTTCTCTCCTTCTGGTCAATCATCTTGGAGAGCCTATGTTCTTGCCTTGATAAAGACTCCTATCTTATATTTATTGAAGAAATATCAAGAAATGAAGAAATAAGTAAAACTATATTTTTATTAGTTGTCCAGACTATCTTTGAGCTTATTGAATCGATTGAGTCATACCGATTCAACTCTTATTTTTTTACTTATATTTAAAATTTAAATCGCATAATTTCAAGTTAGTTTATCTTTAAATTTAAATTGAGACTATGTTTGTTAAATTAATATTTTGAATTATATATATATATATAACTAACAAGTCAAAATACTCAAAAACCAAAACATATTGGTACAATTGAAAAAATAAAACACTAATTATAACTCAAAAACCAAACCATTTGCAAGAGATAATTACTTATACCAGTAGCAATATAGTAATGATTGATCAGCATTTATATTAAGATAGGGCTATTAATTCTAATGTTAATGGCGTTAGTAACAATGATTTTCTTGGAAGGATGGCTGCCTCTTGATTACTTGAAAATATACGGTATTTTTAGTTCAAATCTATTAATAAAAATATAGTTTTATTGAATTTTTTTATATACTTTTATTAGAGAATTTAATTTAAACACATTTATATACAGACACTAGTTTATCAAGTACTTAAATAGAAAAATAAAATCAATTAAAGTACTTAAATAAAATATATATATATATATATATATAATATATATATATATTATAAGCATTTTACTTATCTTTATTGTTTATGAATTTAAAATAAAATAAAATCAATCAAGACTAATCTAAAAAGAATTAACTATGTCATCATCATTCTAATAATAAAACTAATAAAGATATTTTATTGATTAAATTTCATGAATATAAGTATTCAAATTGAAAAAAAAAGACATTATACAAGCTTTTAAGTAAAAAAACAATATAAAAAAAAATATAATTTGTACTTGTCATTGTCTCTTTTGCATTGCTAACACTTAACAAATTGAATATATAATTCTTGTGTGAATAACGTTAAAATAAATTTAGTTGCATGACATAATAATATTTGTTTATTTTTATATTTAAAAAATATTTAAAAAATAAATAAATTTTTTACATAGATAACTTTTGAATCATGATGAAGTAGTGAAACACAAGAAAAGCAAAGGAAGTAAAGAATAATCAAAGTGGTGCGGGTCCACGTCAATTTTTATCCATGTTTTTGGTATTAATCTCTTCATCCATTTACAACCACAGAAAAGAACATCATCTACAGCTTTTCTTGTCTTTTCTTGCTTAGAAGATGAGGTATGTGAACATAATCAGGATAATCCTTTTAAAAGGAAAGTGATAGAGAGAGAACAAAAGTGGAACAATTTTTATTAACTAAATAAACTTTATAACTATTAATATAAATTCAAAATATATACATATTGCAAATATTTAAACATATCATGTGGTTTAATAGAAATGATTTTCATAAATGGCTCAACAATATTAATCAACTCTTAATATCTTTCATATTATATATATTAAAAATAAATATTAAAACCTATTATATTAATTTATGAATTTATCAATTCAGAAGTAAATTATATTTGTAAAATGTTATAAGAAATTTCTATATACTACAACTAGCTTAAGAAAGTCATGTTCATCGAAACCATAGAGTACAGAAAACAAATGAATTGCATGAAATTAAGTAATTAACCGAAACTTATATTCCTTCTCTTAAAACGTTGACCCCAAATCAAGTTTGTTTATTTATTTATTTATTTATTTTTGAAAAAAAACATGAATAAAAAGTTAATGATAGGCACATGACGATGATGTTTATAGAAGACTTCCTACTCTCTTTAATGACAGAAGTCTTCCTACTTTCTTTAATGAAAATTACATGTGAAAAATTTTGGCTTTAAAAAAAATTGAAAATAAAATACTATTAATCGTGTTATTTGCATTCTGGCAACAAAACTAATAGAGAGATTTGATTGATCAAAATTCATAATTAAGAGCAAGTATTCAAATTAAAATAAATAAATCAATCAATACAAGTTTTTAATTAGAAAAAAAACAAGATTCAAATACTCTGTGTAAGTAAAAGATAATAAAACAAAAAAAATAATTATAATCTTATAAAATTATTTCAAATAAAGAAATAAATATTATAGATTAAAATATTCAATTTAAAAAAGATAAGAGAAAAATAAATGAGGATCAAAGTTGATATACAAATCAAATTAAAAAATATAAAATTAAAAAAGTTAAAAACAAAATAAAACCATTTTTTTTCTAAAAGAAGATATTCAGATTAAAAGCATTATAAAAAAATACCTCATTGTTTCTTCCTTGTTTCAATTTCAAGATATTCAGAATAAAACCCAATCGTATAGCTGGTTGGGTTGAGAAGAAAGGTTTGCTTTTGTATTACAAATTATTTATATTAGTTTTTTTACAATAAATCAAATTAGTATCATTTAGTAATAAGGTGTTGTTTAATCCTTACATTATTAATATAATCATACACCACAACATATATTATTACTTTACCAATATTGTTATAATCATGGCATCATCACTGTAACAATAAGTTCTCTTACTTATATTTTCACCGCCCAACCTCTTTACACAGCGTCACCGTGGCAATTATATATCTCTTGATCAATCATAATGAAATTACTGCAATAATATATTTTTTTTATTCTATTACATGAAGTCTTAATTAATTTATTTATTTTTATATAGGCAGTTATGAATTATTGAACAATTTAGAGATCTTTGATTTAGAATCTAATCGTTTTGAATGACAGTATTCTATTATTGAGGGATTTTTATATCTTAAATTATTATATTTAGATTAAAAAATAAAAAACTAATTATAAGTCAATTAAATTAAAAAAATTCTCAAAAGATAAAAGAAGAAAAGCATAAAAAGTACACTACCCAGCCAATAATCGACCAGAATCACGTGTTTTTTCACTGCCAGAACTTATTAGCAATTTGCTTACAACAGCAAATTGATCAATAAAAGAGACTTAAATTCCAAATTTAAAAACCAACTGAATTGAGATCCTTATTATTCATTCAATTTGTTGCTTCTCGCTAACTCTTTTATTTCCTTTATAATTTTAATTCATTTTAATATAATTTCTTGATTGTAGCAAGCTTCCTTCATCTCAAGAACTTGGAATACTTGGATTTCCCAAGAAAGAATTAGCTAAAGACTTTAGTTAATGCTGATGAACACGAGTAAATGATTTGCTAAAGAGAAAACCATGTATTTAAGAACCATTACTAAGCTACAAGTTCAGGAGCCACAAACCACTCACATTTAGTAGGGTTGATCCCAAATTCAGACAAATCTACTTGTCAAGTTCGGAGAACCTTCAAACAAAAAGAAGAATTAAACCTTGTAAAATTAGCTATCATCAAAAGGACAAGAAACAGAACAAGAAGGATCAGCCTCGCATTTCTTACATAAGTAAAAGAATCCACTTGCTGATGGAAACGAGGACTCTGCAACAAGTCTAAAATATCCTCTGGAGTTCAGTGACCCTACAACCTCATATTTACCTCAGAACACACCCACGTAAAGCACACAGGAAATCCCAACACATAAGACAACAAAAGAAACATATAATTAGCAGAAAAAAAAAAGGTTGTACAATTCTTTGATAGCTTACAATACGTATAAAATAAGCATTATCAAATCAGGCTAATATACCTCAGGTAAGTGAGATGTTAATCCTGCTTCAAGCGGCAATGTCTCAATTAATGGCATTATCAAATCAGGCTTCAGTATATCCCCTAATCACAAGCCTAGGACAACAAAAGAAAACATCATGAAAAAAAAAATGATTTTATAGTAATGCACCCCGTGCCAGGGCATATAATTAGCAGAAAAAAGGTTGTACAATTCTTTCACAGCTTACAGAACGTATAGAATAGGCATTAATAATTGCCTTCTTCTGCAACATCTATCATCACATCACGCGGGCCATCCTAAGTACAGCAAACAAGGATATGGTCACTCGCACTATCTGAGCAGAACACACCTCCAGCACCAATATTACTCCGTATTCTTTGCAAGTCTTCCAATTTCACATCATTCATTACTTCTGCACCAAGGTCTGGGACAACTAAGTTTCCAGTCCTGAGAACGAGAGCAAAAATCTCATCAGAATAAAAGAAAATGGCTATGTAATATATACTGGACCATTTTTTCTCCGTAATAAAAGTGCTCCTTAACCTTGTTGAAGTTATTTTACAATGAATTACAAGCATTAAACATGTATATACATGGACAAACACCAAGTTATGATTCTAAATTTCCATATAAAAGATGCCCCAAGTTTTAGAATTTACCCCGAGGGCAAGTCTGTGCAAGGGGATAAGGGGAGAAATGATTTGACATATATTTTTTTAAAAAAAATATTGAGATAATAACATATTGGATCGATTTTGGTCAATATAGGTTAACCTTTAAAATTCATGACTCGGGTCATGCGACTATAATAACCTCAAATAAAATAAATCAAAACAAATGATGAATCTTAGTTTTCAATAAACCTATTGTTGAATTATGAAATTGAAAAAAAAAATGATCTAAAAAAAACATAAAAAATGACTTTTCAAAACAAAATTATGAATTTTAATAAAATTATAAAAATATCATCGACAATCTTGCAAAGTCTTTCTAAAGTTTGATTGCCTTAAATATATGTTAGGAGATTTCTTGTAAAATTTCAATCTAATTTAACAATCAGATTAAAAAAAATGATTGATACAGTAAAATTAGACTATTTTTTTTTATAAAAATAAAATAAAATATTATTGAACTATAACACAATGCTGGAATAGACCGAAACATTCCAGCCAGAATTTATATAAAATTCATGTAACTATATAAGTTTCTAATCGAGATGAAATATCTTCAAATTTATTCCATTTTTTAAATTGAAATAAAATATACCTGTCATTCTAGATGTCGCACGTATACGGCGTCGCGGCGAAAAGACTAAGTTTTTCCATTTTTAAATCGACGAAGTAATATATATATATGGAGATACGAAAAATATTATTTTTCATTGGTAAAAATGGAGTGGGAGTCGCCACCTAGTATTTTGGTCACTAGGAACCCTAACTGGCTTAAATAAACCCCAGTTTCAGAAGGGAACAACACTAGCCCAAAAATGGCGAAGGCCACCAACCTATATCGCTCGTCTCCCAACTTGCCTTCTTCGGCATTTTTCTTCATTCGGGCTTCAATGACCTTCCATTTAAAACCCCCTTCAGCGACTCTACACTGGCTGATCTTTCCTAAACTTAATAAGCTGACTACTTCCGAAGCTGTGTCTTCAAATCTGCGTCGGTGGTAGATTCTGTGGCTATCATTTGGAAAGTCCAGAATTCTCTCATATTCTTCCAAGGTGGGTGTCATATCGATGTTTCCAAAGGTAAAACACCGATAACTCGGATCCTAAAAATGCAGAAGGGCTTTGATCGCCGCTGCTTGTACAGGTAACCTCATTATCTGTGTTATTCTCCCATATCGCCTTTCAAACAAAGTCTCATCGACATATTCCATGATAGGCAGCAACTTTCCTAAGTCGTTTACCATGTGATTTACCTTGGTAATGCATGGTAAACCACTAGTATCGATTCTTGGGCATTTTCCTTCGGCAATCTGAGCCAACTCAGACTCTTGTCCCTATTCTTGGAAAGAGAGGTACTTAGTCATGATTTCAGCTCAAAAACCTGGGTAGATGAATTCAACAGTATTAATCATGATGCAAAATGAAAGTAAGATTCACAACCTAAGGACAAGCTCTAATTATCAAGTGAGAGTAGGTAGTTTTTCTATCTGGTCTTGAAGGGTCTCATATCTGCCCAGTGACGTTCTTCGTAAAGAAGTATGGGGGCGTTGCAAGGAACAGTTAAGACACGTATGCCCACCATTACCAAGCAGGCACTCAGATATGAGTTGGGTGTTTCACGCATTTAAACCCTGACCAATAGTCTTAGGGTAAATCGCTAATTCCCCACTTAACTTAAAGCTTGTGTGTGCTTTTTAAAATTAAAGCAAGTGATGCATGAGACAATTGTATAGAATGCATGAATAATATGAATAAAATAAAATAAAATACGCAAATAAAAGGATAGGCATATTAACAACAAACACCCAAAAAAAACACAAACAAATCAGACAAAAACAAAGCTTAGTCTACAAGGTCCCCAGTGGAGTCGCCATTCTGTCGCACGTATACGGCGTCGCGGCGAAAAGACTAAGTTTTTCCATTTTTAAATCGATGAAGTAATATATATATATATATGGAGATACGAAAAATATTATTTTTCATTGGTAAAAATGGAGTGGGAGTCGCCATCTAGTATTTTGGTCACTAGGAACCCTAACTGGTCTCAGAGATTGGGTACGAGGACTGGTTGCGTAAAGGGAAGGTATTAGCACCCCAAATACGCCTTACCTAAGGTAAGCTGCATTGTTTTATTATCTGATAAAAACTAAGGTGTTATTGTACATTCTAGTCGTTGGTTTGTCTATGGTTCAAGAAAAATCCTCCTCAGTAAGAAGGTCTTTTATCTTATCGGGTAAAATCTTAACCGTTCTAATGTCTATACCAAAATAATAATATTTAGGAATACGTTTTACGTATAAATTCGTAATGCCAAATACTAAAAAGAAAACAAAAAGATTTTTTTTTGAATTTTTGAAATATTGGCCTAGTTCTCATGGCTTAAATAAACTGGTTATTAAAGCCAAAATGCATGCTAATATATATATTGTTTTGAAAAAAACTTTTTGTTGTGTAAAAAAATATGATGTTATGATATTTATATCTATATATATTGGAGAGACTAAGCCGTATTTTAAAACAAAAACAATTTTTTGAAAATATTATTATTATTAATTTTTTTTTGCTTTTTGACGTGAATCGGGTATTTAAATACCGAGCTTGTATCCTTACGGTATAAAAATACAACCCAATATTATTCCACCTTAATAAAAAATATGCAGAAAAAATCAACAACATTTTTAGGTACTTTTAGAAATTTTTTTGAAAGCAAAAACATTTTTTTTCGGAAAATCTTTGATATTTTTAGGAAAAACCGGGTATTTTTTAACACTGGTTTTGTATCTTTACAGTATAAAAATACCAACCAACATTAACCCATTTTTGACAAAAAATATCCAGGGAAATCAACAATATTTTTCAAGATTTTTTCGAAATATTTTTTTTTATAAAAATATATATACACAATATACACACACATATATTACCCAATACTATAATTCTTAACATATATATAATAAAATTCGGGTTGGGCCGGCCCAAATGAATGGGCCGAACCCAACCCCGCTGGAATCGGGCCGATCTCGGCCCGCAAGGAGGATGGGCCGATCTCGGCCCAACAAATGCTGGGCCGATCTCGGCCCGCAATGAGGTTGGGCCGATCTCGGCCCGCAAGGAGGTCGGGCCGATCTCGGCCCAACACAAAAACTCTTTAGACTGGGCCAGACTCGGTCTGGCCCAAAATAAATAATAACAAAACTGGGCCGGAAACCCGGCCCAGTGTAAAAAAAAAACTCACGGGGAAGGGAAAATAATTCCCTTCCCCTACCTCCTGCATGCAGAACGATTCTGCATGCAGGAGGATAACAAATATAAACAAAAAAATGAAAACGCAGGGGGGAAAGAAGAATACCTGGCACGGCGGAGGTGATGTTGTTGGTCGAACGTCCGGGTTGACGGTGCTGGAGCGGAGGTCGGCGGCTCACAAAGACGGTTCCCAACAGTCCGGTGCCTCTCGGGTCGTGCTTGTTTTTTTTCATTCCACTAAGCTTTCCCAACGGCTTCAATCTTCTTCCCCCTTCCCCCAGCTTCGTTTCCTTGAATTTTATGTGTTTATTACTTTAGTGCAATGTTTCTCTCTCCTTCAGTCTCTCTCTCTCTTCGTCTCGGTTATTTTCCTCCTCTTTCTCCCCCGTGCTTACAATCTCCACCTTTCTTTTATAGGCGAGCAGGGGCTGCATGGGCAACGTGGGGAGCAGAATGACGTGGGTTGAGCTGGGCAACGTGGGGAGCAGCACAGCGTCGGTCGGCTGGTCGGTGAGCGTGGTCGATCACGGCGTGGCCCTCCTGGCTTCGCGTCGTCCGAGGTGCATGGGCCTGGTCTGTTAGTGCACGCGAGGAGAGAGGGGCACCGGTTGATTAAACAACGTTTTTCATCCATGCTGCTGCACGTTAGGAGAGGAAGAAGAAAGGGGAACAGTGCCGTTCAAAACGGCACCGTTCGGTCCTCTTTTTTTTTTTTTTTAATATATGAAACGGCGTCATTTTGGGGAAAACGCGCCGTTTCATTTAAAAAAAGGAGCCAGAATACGCAAAAGTTCAACTCAGCCCTCAATTATCTTTTGATTCTTTCAATTACGTCCCTGCTAATTTCGGTCTTCGCCCCCATAGTTGGCCGCGTTTTTCATCTTGGTCCTTGGCCTCTGATTTATGCAATTAAGCCCTCAATTGATCAATAAACTTCCAATTTCTTCAATTACACCCTTGGATCAAATCAAGACAGCCCCCTCTATTTACCCGCGTGTTCCAAATTGGTCCCTGGTTTCGGATTTTCACAATTAAGCCCCTAATTGGCCATTAAACTTCAATATTTATGCAATTAAGCCCCTGATTTGGCCTAATAAATTCCAAAAAAATATATTTTGGCCCCAGAACTTAAATTTCTCCCAATTAAAACCCAAATTGACCTAAAAATAAAATTTTCTTGCACTCCAATCCTCTATAAATTCAAATAAAATCCAATTAAGTCCATAAACATCCAAATTTGGGCGTTTCCCCTCAAAAATTCAAATTTTCCTTCTCAACAGGGCTCTCATCCTTCAAGAAAATACTGCCAAAAATCCAATCTCTGTATTTTTTAACCTCCTTGACAAATCTTTCGACCATTTTCTGAGCGCTTATGCCTCTTGTTATTTTTCTAACCTTCTTCGGCTATTTATTTATTATCATTTTTATTTTTTTGTGGGGACCCAAAAATGGGTTACAACACTAGACGTGACATAATGAAATTGAAAACCATAGCTTTTAGAGCCCCAAGCGTGCGGCTCCATCTCGTGGAAAAAATTCCATGATGACAATGGTATCACTAACCCATCTCATGGTGGATAATTTGTTGCAATGTCCTGATTTCCATCAAAATCCTTTTTGTTTTGAAAAGGATTATATATACACACACATACACTCAATGATCACTTAATATCTTTATATTAGTTTTCAAGTTTTGAGATATAAGTTCATAGCTCTTAAAGGCAAGAAATATACCACAACATTTAAAACTAATTTATATTTCATTAAAATAAATAAATAAATTACTTATATGGTTACGATATTTTTTTCTTAAGAAAATAAATTGATTTCTTGTGTTAATAACATTTAAGGATTTCTTACAATCAAATAATCAAATTTATTTTAATTAAAAATTTTCCAATCAATAACAACATTCCCTATTAAACCGAAGTATTTTCATGAACCCATCTCGTGGAAAAAATACATGATGACAACAGTCTCAGGGACCAATGTGCAGATGGAAATGGTCTCACGAACTCATAAATGCATTTATAGTGATAGAAGGATTGCCGCCATTTATAGTGATATTTTCACTGTTAGAGACATACAGTAGTCTAGGGAGTTTTGTTAAGGAATGAAGATATTTTCGAAGAATAACATTTATAGTGATACTTTTATGCAATTCATTTTTTTCTCTTTTTTACTCTATGATCCTGAATAAACATGACTTTCTTAAGTTAATTGTAGCACATAGATGTTTTTTAATAAAAAAATTAGAAATATAATTTGCATCCAAGTAAATACCTTCACAAATTAATATAATAGGTTTTAATATTTACTTTTAATATATTTAAAATGAAAGATATTAAGAGTTGATTAATATTGTTAAGCCATATATGTTTTATAAAAGTCATTTCTTTCAAACCACATGATATGGTTACATATTTGCAATATGCACATATTTTGAATTTAATATTAGTAATTATAAAATTTATATAGTTAATAAAAAACTGCTCCACTTTTGTTCTCTTCTCCTTCTTTCACTGTTGCTCTTTGTTTTACTTCTTTTGAACTGTCTTGTCTCTCTTTCTTTTTTGGTTTTCCATCTTTCAATTCTTCGAGATTCAAAATACGTAGCAATTTATGTTAGGAATATTGATGAAAAATTAAATACAAAAAAAGAAATAAAAAAAATAAATGATATTCTAGTAAAGCATTCACATTTCCATTGAAAGATTCATCATATATTAATTAATTTAAGGTCCATTGTCCACTAATTAATCGGTGGTTGTAATATTCTAACACTTGAGATTTAATTTGTATGTTTAAGCCTTTAATTTATTATTTTTTAAAAAACTAAATTGAAATTAAAGTATATTATCCATTTACTCACAATTATATTAAGGTAATATTTTTTTTTTGCGTATTTTTCTCATCAGTAAATCTATCGATAATAATATTTTTTATTATTAATAAACAAAAAATTATCGATAAAAAATTCATGAATAAAATATTTTTATTTGTGATTTCATCGATAATTAATTTACCCAAAAATTAAATAACAAATCAAGAGGGTGAGCCTTTCCTTGACGAATATCCTCAATGGCCTCTGGGATCGAAGCAAATCCTGTGGCCACAATTTATTGTTAACACGTGTTTGCAATTTGCAACATATATTTTGAGTAATGCGCTGATTTTGTTTTTAGCTTTAGGTGATTGCACCAAACATAGACTGAACAAAAGGGACATACAGTGGTGTAGAAATGCATGATGGCAACGGTCTCAGGGACTAATGTGCAGATGGAAATGGTCTCACAAACTCATAAATACATGATGGAAAGCAGATGGAAATGGTCTCACAAACTCATAAATGCATGATGGAAATGGTCTTGAGGAAAAGCAACGCTATAGGGGACCAAAGTGCAGATGACAATGGTTTCATGGACTCATAAATGCATGATGGTGATTGTCTATCGAACCCATCTTGAGGAAAAAAATGCATGACGGCAATATTCCACAAGATTTAAAACTATTTTATATTTCATTAAAATGAATAAATAAATTACTTATATGGTTACAATATTTTTTTCTTAAGAAAATAAATGGATTTCATGTGTTAATAACATTTAAGGATTTTTTACAATCAAATTTATTTTAATTAAAAAGTTTGCAATCAATAACATCATTCCCAATTAAACCAAAGTTTTTCCACGAATCCATCTCGTGGAAAAAATGCATGATGGTTGGAAGAGGACGTCTCACAACCTCTTGTCGAGGAAAACTGCATGATGGGGCGGATAGAAATGGTCTCACGAACTCATAAATGCATTTATAGTGATATTTTTACTGTTAGAAACATATAATAGTTTAGGGAATTTTGTTGAATTTTATCAAAGAACGAAGATATTTTCGGAGAATAACATTTATAATGATACTTTTATGCAATTCAATTTTTTCTTCTTTTTAGTATGCTGATGAACATGACTTTCTTAAGCTAGTTGTAGTATATATAGAACTTTTTTTAATAAAAAAATAGAAATATATTTCGCATATGAATAAATACCTTCACAAATTAATATAATAAGTTTTAATATTCACTTTTAATATTTATAAAATGAAAGATATTAAGAGTTGATTAATTTGTATAGCTCCATTTGTATAGCATTCTATTTTTTTTTTTTTTTGCAAAGAAAAACCTCGTTTTACGTAACTGTTCCTATGTCTTTTTATTATTGATGTATGTTTGACATTTTTAATATCTTAGAAGAGCACACAGAAAGGTTTACGAGGATTCCATGGGAGGCTACTGATTTTTGCTCTCCATGAGAAGAGCATCATGGAACTTCTAACTGAGCATTGAATGTCATAATGAGAAAGATTGGCAGTTGCACACCCAAGAGAATGCTTTTTTTTATCATTCTTTTTTTTTTTTTTTATCACAAGATAAGGTAATTGGTTGTTGTGTGTTTTGAATTTTAGCATTCTTTTTATTATTATTATTAATGTGAGTGTCCGGGCCAGCTTGTACGCAACTCGACTAATCCTACGGGCTCTAAAGTTAATGACCATGTAAGCTTTTAGTAGCCCTAAAGTTTATGAGACTTAAACTGGTAACTTCTAGGATACAAACCTAGAACTTGACTAATTGAGCTACACCCCTTAAAATTACTTTTAACATTCTTTTAGATTGTCTTGTGGTGGTCCTCCAAGATTCTAGAGGACCACCAGAATGCATAAGGAAATCACTGCATGGTTGTGTTTAAAAATCAAAATGGCACACATCAAGTCAAGCATCAATTACTTAAGATTTGTGGAAGATATGATACAAGAGATAAGAAAATGATTGCTATTATCCACAATTTCTCTGCGGAGTTTCCATTAGATAATCAATAATGTATACATTCTTTTAAGAGAAGTAACTCATTTTCACACCCCTAGTTGCCACCCTGCTTTTTTGAGAAGTAACTCATTAGATAATCAATTAAGTTTTTTTTTTGTTCATTTACCACTAATTTACACTTCAATCAAAAACTAAATTTACTTTTACTACTATTTTAATTTTTAAAAATTATTTTTGTATTGTTTAATGCATTAATTTCAAGAAATAAATTCCTTTTATTTTCTCTTTCTTTCACTATTATTCTTTTTTCTTCTTCTTTTGAACTGCCTTGTCTCTTTTTTTTTTTTTTTTTTTTTTTTTTCTGTTTTCCATCTTTCCATCTTTCAATCCTTCAAGATTTAAATTATGTAGCAATTTACATTAGGAATATTGATGACAAATTAAATATAACCAGAAAACAAATGCAAAAAAAATAAAATGATATTCTAGTAAAGCATTTACATTTCCATTGAAAGATGCGTCATATATTAATTAATGGTCCGGTGTCCATTAATTAATTGGTGGTTGCAATACTCTAACACTTGAGATTTATTTTTTATGTTTAAGCATTTTATTTATTTATTTATTGTAAACTAAATTGAAATTAAAGCATATTATTCATTCCCAACCTTACAGGGTAATGGTCTCAAGGACCCATCTCGTAGAAAAAACGCTTGATAGCAATGGTCTTATGGAATATATGGTGGAAAAAATGAGATGGCAATAGTCTCATGGCCTCTCCTCGAGGAAAAATGCATTATGGCAACGGTTTCAGGGACCAATGTGTAGATGGAAATGGTCTCACGAACTCATAAATGCATGATGGAAATGGTCTCAGGGAAAAGCAACGCTATAGAGGACCAAAGTGCAAATGACAACAGTCTTATGGACTCATAAATGCATGATGATGATTGTCTGTCCAACCCTGAGAAAAAAAAAATGCATGACAGCAATATACCACAAGATTTAAACAAATAACTCGACAATTTCTCTAATGTGCAAAGGAGTGTTTGACGTGCTAAGGATATAGAGCCTTCCTTCTCTCCTTCTGGTCAATCGTCTTGGAGGGCCTATGTTCTTGCCTTGATCAAGACTCCCATCTTATCTTAGTTATTCAACAAATATGAAGAAATTTTCCAAAATCATTTATTGACATAACATCTCACCCACCCCTCAGCCCTTTGTCAAGTCCTCCGTCCCCTTATGCCCTTGCACAGACTTGCCCGCGGGGCATCTTTTATATGGAATATACAGTTTCAAAACGTCTGAAGAATCGAACAAAGAGGGCAAGATAAATAAATAAAGTCCAAGGACCACTAAATAAATAAATAAATTACCTATACGGTTACAATATTTTTTCTTAAGAAAATAAATTGATTTCATGTATTAATAACATTTAAGGATTTTTTCCAATCAAATAATCAAATTTATTTTAATTAAAAAGATTCCAATCAATAACAGTATTCCCAATTAAACCAAAGTTTTTCCACGAACCTATCTCATGGAAAAATGCATGATGGCAACAGTCTCAAGGATCAATGTACAGATATAAATGGTTTCCCGGACTCATAAATGCATGATGGCAATGGTCCCAGGACCAATGGGCAAATAGAAATGGTCTCGCGAACTCATAAATGCACTAAAAGGCGAGTGATCCAGCTCTCTCTTAGAGGTGCAAGGGATTTCCGCTTGGGCGATTGGATTCTGTTTGTGATCCCGTCGTAATTAATTTACCTAGAAAATTAAATAATAAATCAAGAGGGTGAGCCTTTCCTTGACGAATATCCTCAATGGCCTCTGGGGTCGAAGCAAATCCTGTGGCCACAATTTATTGTTCGCACGTGTTTGCAATTTGCAACATATATTTTGAGTAATGCGCTGTTTGTGTTTCTAGCTTTAGGTGATGGCACCAAACATAGACTGAACAAAAGGGACTAGTTTTGAGTAATGCGCTGTAGGTGTTTCTAGCTTTAGGAGAAATTGGATCCAGTTCTTTTTTGATACATGTAACTAGTTTTGTATTCTTGCTCACTTTTCAATTTGGTTTCCGTATCGTGTTTTGTAATTATTACTTACTGCTGCTGTTTTGAATTTTACTGCAACAATTTTTTTTATGTTATTTTATTTATATAAATTGGATAATTAGTAACCAAAATATAATTAAATGCAAATATACTAAGTGCTAAACAATAAAATAAAATAATATTCAAAAAAAAATAAAATAATATTTAAATCTCAAAAACATGAAACCCTAAATTATTACTAGAGAAGTATAATTATAAAAGTCATGAAAAAAATCATAACGAATGTCTACAATATTTTTATTTATTTATTTATTTTATAAATTGGATAATTAGCAACCAAAATATAATTAAATACAAATAGACTAAAGGCCTAACTGAACAATAAAATAAAGGCCAGTTTATTGATATAAAGAAATTTCCCAAAATCATTTTTTGACATAACATCTTAGTTATTCAACCAGTTTAGAGGGTTAAATCCGGTTGAATTGGATTCATTTTTTAATTGATATTTTTTTTATTATCATTCAACATTAAATTGATTAAGAATTAGAATTTGTAATTTTTTTATTTATTTTCTATCAAGTTATCTCAATCTCATTATCCAGATCACATGTTTTTATGGGTTAACTTGAGTTATCTTGGGTCGTTTTATTGTGTTTTTTTTATAGATTGAATTTTTTTCAACTTTATTTTTCAAGAATCAGTTGATTGGGATTTATACTTTAAAATTTGTTGCTATTTGCTTTATATAACATTATTCTAATTTTATAACATGAGTTGCGGGTTTGGTAGGGTAAACTAGCCAATTCAATTAAAAACTAGTTTTACTTTTTTTTAACTACGTGATTTTGATTTTTTCTTAAAAAAATCTTAAAATGATTCAATTTCTGATTAACACTAGTCAAATAAACTGTTTTGAATTTACTACAACAATTTTTTTATTTTATTTTTATTTATATAAATTGGATAATTAATAACCAAAATATAATTTAATGTACATAGACTAAGTTCTAAACAATAAATTAAAATAATATTCAAATCCTAAAATATTCCAAAAAAAAAAAATTCAAATCTCAAAACATCAAACCCTAAATTATTACTAGAGAAGTATAATTATAAAGTCATATAAACAATCTTACGAAAGTCTACAATATTTTTATTTATTTATTAATTTATTTTATAAATTGAATAATTAGTAACCAAAATATAATTAAATACAAATAGATTAAAGACGGAACTGAACAATAAAATAAAGGCCGAACTGCACAAGATAATATTCAACTCTATATTATCGACAAACACACCATAAAGGCCGAAGTGTCAGACTTTGGCACCTCTAGGTTAATTCCGTTGGATCATGTTGAATTGTCAACAATGGTGCGAGGTACTCTAGGATACTTAAACCTGAGTACTTGCACACAAGCCAATTGACGGACAAAAGTGATGTTTACAGTTTGGGAGTGGTTCTTGTGGAACTACAAACTGTGTGAAGGCAATTTCCTTCGATAAGCCTGAGGGCCTTTAAGTGCTAAATAATAAAATAAAATAATATTCAAATCCAAGAATATTCCAAAAAAAAAAAATCAAATCCAAGAATATTCCAAAAAAATAATAATATTCAAATCTCCAAACATGAACCTGCACACAAGATAAGCAGATAAAGTCAAGGAAATTAAATGGCCAAAGTGTAGTATAAATAGGACCTCTATGGTTGCCCAAAGGCACATAACAAACAACAATATTCTACGTAGTAGTTCATAGAATTTTCTAAGATGATGATGAAAAGAATGGGGGCTTTGATGTTGCTAGCATTATTGACTCTGGTTGGCGAATGGTATGGTCGTTGTTATGGGTGTTTGGAGGAAGAGAGGATTGGTCTCTTGGAGATCCAATCTTTGATAGACCCAGATGGCGTTTCCTTGACAGATTGGGTGGACAGTAGTAATTGCTGTGAGTGGCCTAGGATCGAGTGTGATAACACTACAAGGCGAGTGATCCAACTCTTTCTTAGTTACGCAAGGGATTTCCGCTTGGGCGATTGGGTTCTCAACGCATCTTTGTTTCAGCCTTTCAAAGAATTGCAAAGTCTTGATTTGGGATATAATGGATTGGTTGGTTGCATGGAGAATGAAGGTTGGTTCAATGTTTCTGCACTTAATTATAATCATAAAATAAATGAAGGTTGGTTGGTGTTTAATGTCAATTATCTTGCTTTGATGATTCTCTTTCCAGGCTTCGAAGTCCTATCATCAAAACTGAGGGAACTTTACCTAAGTTTTAACCGATTTAATAATGATAAAAGCATTTTGTCATGTTTCAATGGTAACCTTTCCACTCTCAGGTCTTTGGATCTTTCACGCAGTGGGTTGACAGGATCAGGTAGCTTCTATTGTAACCTTTTAATTATTTAGCTTCGAAACTTTTTCTTTTCTCCTCCTCATATCATTTTTTTCTATGCGTTTAATTATTTCCTTCCAATATGCTCTTGAGGAACATCATGTGCAGGTCTCAAAGTCTTGTCATCAAGGTTGAAAAAGCTGGAGAACCTTCATCTAAGCGGGAATCAATACAACGATAGCATTTTTCCATCTCTAACTGGATTTTCATCCCTCAAGTCTTTGGATCTATCGGCTAATGATGAGTTGACAGGATCAGGTATAATACACAGTTTCTACCTAAATGCTTCACATGACATTCTCTTAATTATATTGTTTCTTTATCAACAAAAATGAGGACTTTATATCTATTTAATAAAAACTATCAAAAAAACTCTCTAATACAAATCTCTAGACAGCCAATGAGAGACCGCCGATTTCTTTATTAGAAAAACTCTCGACTGTTTTATCAATAAAGAGAACAACATAAAACCCACATATTTAATTCTACAACTAAATATTTATGTATAATTTTGAGAATTATATATCTTGTAGGTTTTCAAACTCCAACCGATGAGGCTGGGAAAGTTAGAGAACCTTGACCTGAGTGGCAATCAATTGAACAGCAGCATCTTATCAATTCTGAGTGGGCTTTCATCCCTCAAGTCTTTGGATCTATCACGTAATAAGTTGATAGGATCTATCAATAGTAAGTTACATTCTCTTTATCAAGAAAACATTCAATTGAACAACAACATCTCATCAATTCTAATTATATTTAGTTTCTATATATTATGCATATCGTTCTATATTATGCATAATTATGACTTACTCTTAGAAACAACTCCTTGCACTATCTTCTTCCTTAATTTATGCACTGTATATTTTTTTTATGTATAATTTGAGAATTATATATCTTGTAGGTTTACAACTCCAACCAATGAGGCTGGGAAAGTTAGAGAACCTTGACCTGAGTTTCAATCAATTGAACAGCAGCATCTTATCAATTCTGAGTGGGCTTTCATCCCTCAAGTCTTTGGATCTATCGTACAATAAGTTGACAGGATCAGGTATAATACACAGTTCTCTACCTAAATGCTTCACATGACATTCTCTTAATTATATTGTTTCTTTATCAACAAAAATGAGGACGACTTTATATCAAGAAAAGAGGCACTTGGAATGAGGTCCAAGAGGCATATATTTTATTCTCTATAAATATATATTTTATATTTATCTTTTAAATAAAATATATTTTTATATAGTTTTTTCTGTCTTGAGATACCTAGTCAAGCACAACTCTAAGTTTTTTTTTTAATGCATTTGAGTTTGAACGGTTTTTGAATAACATAATAAGAAGCTCTCTCCTAAAATATTATAATTAAGAAAATTGTAATTATTAAAACTTGGATCTTAACATCAATTCAAAAAAAAACTATCCAATACAAATCACTAGACAGCCAACGAGAGACTACCAGTTTCTTTATTAGAAAAACTTAATTATTGCTAGGATTGTTATTCTTGTTTTAATTACCGATGAGATCTTAATTATAAGTTTCTTTATCTTGTTTTGTAAGTATATCATAACTTAGCTTCCATCTTTATCGACTTTATATCCATAAATTGTTTTTTTTTCTCCGATAAGATCAAAATTAGAACGATTAAAAATTGTTTCTTTTTATGTATAATTTGAGAATCATATATCAATTGAACAACAACATCTCATCAATTCTAATTATCTTTAGTTTCTATATATCATGCATATCATGAGCTCATTATGACTTACTCTTAGAAACAACTCTCTTGCAGGTTTTGAGATCATATCATCACATCTGGGGAAACTCAAGAACCTTGACCTGAGCTATAATACATTCAACAACAACATTTTCTCACATCTGCGTGGACTTTCTTCTCTCAAGTCTTTAAAGCTATCATATAATGAGTGGACAGGATCGATGACTGTCAATGGTAAAGTTCTGTTATTTACAATACCTTTTGAAATCTTTAGATTTTTCTGGCAATTTGTTGTTTCTATCCAAAAATCATCTCCCTATTCAATATCAGTTCTCTCAAGGATACTAATTTAAGTCTTAATTAATAATATTGAATGGAATGGTTATTCTGTACCACCACTATTTTCATCATATCTCTTCTTCTTTCTTTCTTTTTAACAGGGACTTTCTTCAATTCTAGCACCCTTGAAGAATTGCATCTAGATAATACTTCTCTCCCAATAAACTTTCTCCAGAACATTGGAGCATTGTCTGCTCTTAAAATTTTGTCTATTGCTGAATGTGACCTTCATGGCACCCTACCCGCTCAAGGTAAATTAACAACTCTCCATCCTAAGTGTTTTGGACTACTTGGAATTTTTTAGTTGAATAGAAGATTCTTTCAACACTATTTTGACTGTTTCGAGATAAATTGTACAGGTTGGTGTGAATTGAAGAATCTAAAGCAGTTAGATCTCGCTAGAAATAATTTAGGAGGTTCTCTCCCAGATTGTTTGGGTAACTTGTCATATCTACAACTATTAGATATTTCTGAAAACCATTTTATTGGAAATATTGCCTCCAGTCCTCTTACCAACATCCTATCCCTTGAATTCCTTTCACTATCAAATAACCTCTTTGAAGTTCCCATTTCAATGAAGCCTTTTATGAACCACTCAAGCCTCAAGTTCTTCTCCAATGAGAACAACAGACTAGTAACAGAACCTGCTGCCTTTGATCATTTGATTCCAAAGTTCCAACTAGTCTTTCTAAGCTTGTCAAAAACAACGGAAGCATTCCATGTAGAAATTCCCGACTTCCTCTATTACCAATACAGCTTAAGAGTCCTTGATCTCTCCCACAACATCACCGGAATGTTTCCATCATGGTTGCTTAAGAACAATACACGATTGGAGCAACTATATCTGAGTGACAACTCCTTTGTTGGTACTTTGCAGTTGCAAGATCACCCATATCCGAATATGGCCAATTTAGATATATCCAACAACAACTTTGAACGGTCAAATTCCAAAAGATATTTGTTTGATCTTTCCAAATCTTGAGGAATTTAAGGATGGCTAAGAATGGATTCACAGGTTGTATTCCTTCTTGTTTAGGAAAATATTAGCCTTTTTAAATTTAGATTTATCCAACAATCAATTGTCTACAATAAAAACTAGAACAACTAACAACAATATGGTATCTTAATCTAAGTGGGAACAACTTTTGGGGTCAGA
This sequence comes from Populus alba, assembly GCF_005239225.2. Lineage (NCBI taxonomy): Eukaryota > Viridiplantae > Streptophyta > Magnoliopsida > Malpighiales > Salicaceae > Populus > Populus alba. Next base: position 4,170,892 of record NC_133286.1, on the reverse strand, counting down.
TATCAGATTTTCCATTACATGGGCGGAAAGAGTGTAGTGTATTGGATTTGAGTAATAATCAATTTTTCAGGCATGCTTCCAAGATGGTTCGGCAATTCTACAAGCCTCGAAATACTTGATTTGTCCAAAAACCATTTTAAGGGTCCGATCCCAGGAGACTTTTGCAAGCTTGACAAGCTTGAATATTTGGACCTTTCTAAGAACAACTTGTCTGGATATATACCATCTTGTTTCAGTCCATCGTCTCTAATCCATGTGCATCTATCCGAAAATAGATTGAACGGTCCATTAACATATGGATTTTATAACAGCTCTTTCCTGGTTACGATGGATCTTCGAGATAACAGCTTCACCGGCTCCATTCCAAATTGGATTGGCAATCGTTCATCATTGAGTTTTCTTCTTCTAAGGGCTAATCACTTTGATGGTGAGCTCCCTGTTGAGTTATGCTTGTTAGAAGAATTAAGCATTTTGGATGTTTCACAAAACCAGCTTTCAGGTCCACTACCCTCCTGTTTGGGCAATCTTACTTTCAAGGAAAGTTTCCAGAAAGCGTTCGTAGATCTCAGAAATTCTTTTGTATTAAGGTCCATAGCAGATGCATATTATGAAACAATGGGTCCACCACTAGTGGATAGTATTGATAGCTTGGAAAAGTTTTCTATGCCTGACTTTGAAGAAGTGATAGAATTTACAACTAAAAATATGTATTATGGTTACAAGGGGACAGTTCTTATCTATATGTATGGTATTGATCTCTCGAATAACAGCTTTGTAGGAGCAATCCCACCAGAATTTGGAAACTTAAGTGAGATACTGTCATTAAACTTATCACACAACAATCTCACTGGATCTATCCCTGCAACATTCTCAAACCTAAAGCATATTGAGAGTTTGGATCTTTCTTACAACAACTTGAATGGTGCCATCCCTCCACAACTTACTGAAATTACCACACTTGAAGTTTTTAGTGTGGCGCACAATAACTTGTCAGGCAAGACACCCGAGAGAAAATTTCAGTTTGGGACCTTCGATGAAAGCTGTTACGAAGGAAATCCTTTCTTGTGTGGACCTCCATTGCGAAACAATTGTAGCGAGGAATCAGTGCCATCACAACAAGTGCCTGATGATGAACAAGGAGATGATGGTTTCATAGACATGGAGTTTTTCTACATCAGTTTTGGTGTATGTTACACAGTTGTGGTGATGACGATTGCAGCAGTTCTCTACATCAATCCATATTGGCGATGCAGGTGGTTGTACTTCATCGAAGACTGCATAGATACTTGCTACTATTTTGTGGTGGCTAGTTTTCGCAAGTTCTCCAACTTCAGAAGGTGAATTTGTTACTGGGGGAGATGGTCGTTCCTTGTTTGTGATGATTGTTTGTCTAGCTATTGGTAATTTGTAGTGTACTGTCTCTAAGCTCAGCCTTTCTATTTGATTAGTTATTTGGGCTAAATATATAAGCTGGACTTCTCATTCCTGAATCATTAGGAAGGAAACTGATTTGGATTGGTTCATTTTACTCGAGTGTGATTACTCTTTCAACTCTCAAGACTTGTCTGAAAATTAAATTTGCCAAAACCACTACTAAAGTATAAACAAAATATTCTAGGCCCTTTGTTTCAAGGGCGACCCCACCTCAGTTATTTCAATCAAAGCATTGAAATTCGGAGCAAGAAGATCCACCTTCTTCAACAGCCTTTCCTGGCCGTTTCTTTGCTCTGCTACTCATTTCCTCTCTGCTTCTTCACCATCATAATTTGAGTGATTGCCTTCTCTACAGCTTCACTTTTAACATGATCTCCATGCACTCAGCCATTCCTCAACTCCAGTTTTTAAAAACATCAGTCACCAACTTTTCATTATAGAATTGCTCAGCAAATATTGGTCTCCTAAGCACAAAAAAAAAAAATTGTCCTTGTCAAACATGCCGCTGTGACTTGAGACATTCAAAAATTTCAACCTCATTTTCTATAAAATTCAACAATACTGATATGGTCATGATTCAATGGAATAAATCCCCACTTATTTTCTTGAGACCTTTTTTCCATTGAAAAACTTGCAAGGACTTATGGCATACATGAACTCCATCTAAATGAACAGTAAATCAAAGAAATTACCTTCTGATAGATCTCCTCTTGCCAATCAGCGCCTTTTGCATGTAGAATCTAGGGATGCTACAAAAATTTCAATGCAGACAACAAAATGTTAGAATTTAAAAAGAGTTTTGATAACAATGCCGAGAAGAAAAACAAAAAGTAAGATGTTTAGAAATTCAATGCTCCGCTGCATTTATAACCTGCTGGATCCATGGGGCAGTGGGCATGGCATTTTGAGACCTGATCTCCATTGAAAGCATCTCCAGAGATATTTTACATAGATAATCATACTGAAATCAGATATTAATAACAAAACATTAGATCTCAGAGCAATCCATTCACAAGAGGAGGAAAATGGATATATGCTCTATCATTTCATCTTTTGTGAGGATAAACTTCTGTTTCCTCTCTTTTTATTTAATTATTTATGTACTGATTTGCTATTTTTCTTTTTTGCACACTGCCCTTTGTACTTGAGCTTGGTCACTCTAAATAAAACACTTGTCAAAGAGAATTAACAAAAAAGATGCGAACTCCGAATCAGCCTTGCATACAGAGTGAACGGTGAGGAGGTGTACGCACACTACACCCACATTTGTACATGCATAAATGCACGTATATATTCATGTCAAGAGATATCATAATTATTTGAACCTTGCATTAGGCATATACCTGATTGGTGGGGTAGTATAAATCTTATCCTCCAAAAACGTATGGCAAATTTCTTGAGTTCTTGTAATCCCTCCTGACCAGAAAAACAAAAGATGCCTCTTTATTGTCTCCATTCTGCACATGCAAATCATTACGTTTCATTTTTAATTGACCAGGGGGTCAAGAATAGTGAAGTTTAGCAGCAGCGAGCAAGAACCCTGAATTCATAAACCACACCAATATTCAGAAATGTGTGGAATCTTTAGCAAAAAAGTAAAAAACAAATTATGAGCATAAGCAAGAGTTGGTCAAGTATTATAAGACATCAAAATACATAGACATCCTTTTCCCTGTATTATTCCCGAGGTACAGATTATAGGAGTTTACTTGGCCACCCTTCTGTCTAAAAATTCTAGCTACGAGCTTCATATATTAGTGACTTAGTTGCAAAGCAGGGGAGTTGTGAAAAACATTACAATAGCATTTTGCTCTGAGTAACTTCTACGCATGTGCCGTGTAATTGACAAAGAAAAGAAGAGAAATCCTTTCAATATGAAAATGCAACGAGTTAACCTTGTCTCACACTGCAATATATAAGTCTACAGTATTCATTGACCAATGCAAGTGCCAACAGTAGCTGTCTATATGATTTTGGATGTAGAGAGGTCAACAAAAACATTCAACTTTATGCTGAGAAACTAGGAAACCATGCACCATTGTGGCTAATTGATTTTTGTCTGCTGCTTTTCAACTTTAAGATCACTATCATTTCAACCCTGTAGAAGCATAGAAGGTCCAAATCCAACACCATTCATTTAAGTTCAGTTGCAACTCGAGTTTTAAATTGAAACATGTATGCTCATAGCAATAGATTAACCTTGAAATTAAAATCGGAACAAGCTTCTTGCAGCCATCCAAGAGGTCATCATCAAAAGAAGAGATTACACAAGAAATTCCAACAAAAATTACTTCCCAGCACTTTATGTTCCCTCAAGTTTGCTTCTCGTGAGAAACACATGAAAAGATGAAACAAAAAAAAAGAGGGGTGTGATACTTGATCTTGCCTCATGGCAATCCTGCTGATTTTAATTAACCCTTTGTCATTCTCCTTTTCTTTCATATAAATAAAAAATTTTCTATTTTGCAGCACTTGCATATACATTTTGTCGACTATTCTTTTCCGTGAGTCAGGCCGCAATTGAATTCTCCAATCACCCGTGTCCATGACAGGTTCTCCGCCTGGGACAGTGGGCCAACCAAAAGGAAAAAAAAATCATATTGCATGTTAGAAAAGACCCTAAAAAGAAAGTCAGGAACGGCAAGAAGAGCAAAAGCACATCAAGAACATGAAAAATGGAATATCAGTTTATTCAGACTTGAATAGATTTAAAAAGAACTTCCGTCTAATATCATGTACTTTATTAAAGAATTCAGCCAAATATGGATGCATAACAAATATACAAAACCATTCAGGTCAAGGTGCTAGGATCCTGGGCATTCGGCCATTCAAAGCAAAGAATCTTCATGGTGCTTCTAAACCAAAGAAGCATTCCCTTCTAAGCAAATACTTACTGTCAAACCCCACTCCCCTTCCCCTCCTGTTCTTGTTATTTATGCATATATTTACTTCTCTGAAAGAATAAATATTGTAGGGAGCAAATAGTGTAAATAGAAAGAGGAAAATACCACATCCCCAAAAGAATAAAGATATAAGAAGAAGGCAAAACAAAGTCATAAAACGAGGCCTTTCAATCCCCAATGAATATCAGCAGACTAAATACCACAGCACAAATAGAAGATGAAGAGGCCAGAAACACTAATCCATTCCGAAGAGATTGTCTAGGATGTTTTAGTCTAGGAAAAAGACAAAGAAAACAACGAGCATTAACAATGAATATTTCAAGTTATCATCAACTCTAAAGAGCAGACTGATAAGAATCAACTTAACAAATTTACAGGCACATCTTTCTTTGAACAGACAACGCAATAACCCTGACCATACTAAATGCTCCACCCACAGTAGAATCGGCTGATTGCGCCTTTCTTCGAGTTGCGTTCACGAGCAGCGATTTCATCGATCCGATTATATATCTTTTTAATTTACTTATTAAAATCGAATTTATCTCTCTGGATAAGAATTTCAGTTAAATAAATGAAAACGCAGACGTAAATTTTAAAAATAAAAAACATGATAGAAAAGGAAGCACCTGGTGGAGATTTGAAGCCTTATTGGTTGAGATGGCGGCGGTTTCCTAGAGCGGAGAAGGAAAGAGAGCTCAGGTGGAGAGAGGTGAAGAATGTCGGACCAAAGTGAACAGAGCTTGACAGATGACTTTTTTTTTTTTAATATGAATATTATAGTTAACTTACATATACAGGTAACTAATAATTTTTCAAATCCTAGAATTCACAATCGTATAAATATTTATATAAATATCTAAAAAATTTTAAAACTCAAATTAGTGATATGCAGGTAGCAATATTTTATTCTTTCCAGATTCGCTAACAAACTAAAAGAATTGTATTCTGGTGCTGCTTCACTGTTCATAACTAACAAACTAAAACTAAAACTAAAAGGATTATATATATATATATATATATATATATATATATAAGAGTGTTCATGAAAACACGGTGCACTGTGTGTGAATCCTGTGGCTTCACAGTCTTCACCGCGCTCCCTCTCTGTTTTTCGCCTTTCTTCTCCCGCGGTGGGTGTTCCCGCGCTTTCTTCTCGGCTGCTGAGGCTCCCTGGTGTCTTTCCATCGACTTTGTCTGGTGCATGTTCAGATTGAGGCGGGGTGCTAGGCGCGCGAGGAGATGTCAGCCGACGGGTAATCACCTGCATCGGCTGGGATGGCTTCATTGAAGCTGTCCTCTTGGTCTGTGGCGGGCCTACTCATCAATGAAAAATTTATTCTAACTGAGACATTGTTTTTGTTTTTGTAAACTCTTTCTATTATATTTTTTTTATCCAAATTTTTATAGAAAATTAATCATTGTCTCAATTTAATTTTTATTTTGATTATTGATTTATATACATGTTTTATATTATGTGGAAACTTGATCATTATAGTAAAAAGGAACAATAATTGATTATATGTTGAAATAGATTTAAAAAACAGTTTAATTTTAATAGAAAAAGTAAAGTGTATATATCTTCTGTTATTTGTGTACTTATTGTCTTGATTCTACTGGGAAATAAATTTTATGTTGCATGGTATTTTCCTTTGTTGTTGCGTTGATAGGAAAAAAAAAAAAAAAAAAAAAAAAACAGAAGATCGGAAAAAAAGGTTGCATATCTGGATAATAATTACCAGTGAAATAATACATGTAAAGTGAAATTATAGTTTTCAATTATACAATCTGCTCTCTAAGAGAGTGAATCTTGTTGTAAATGAATTATAATTGTAAACACTTGTGAGTTTAGATAAATTCCTAGCATTGGTGATGTATTGTTACCAAGAAAACAAATCTTAAAAAAAAAAAATCTTCAAGTGGTGTAATTTTTTAGTGTGGATTCATCAAGGACATTATGTTTTTCACTTATATTAGTAAAAGAGTACAATACTCAAATACAATTAGTACTTGAGGCGTGGATGTAGGCTTACCGAACCACCTTAGAAATTAAGTTTGCAATCTCTCTTTCTTTATCTATTTACTTTACTTTAAGTACTTTAATTATATTGTTGGTTATTGTGTTATATGTGTTTAGTGTGTTTATTTGCATTATTTTGATATAATTAATGCAACACTTAATCCATCCTTCTTAGATGCTATTGTTGTTTTAATCCTAACAACAACGTTAGTATCAATCATATTTTTTTTTTTTATATCATAACTTTAGAAGAGTGCATAATGTTGTCGCACGTGTGCGGCGTCGCGGCGAAAATAATAACTATGTATTTGTTGTTTCCATTTTTAAATCTAAAAATATAAATCTAATTCTATGTGGCAAATGTGGGGAGACAAGAAATTCTTGTCTTTGATCGGTGAAAAATGGAATGGGAGTCGCCACCTAGTATTTTGGTCACTAGGAACCCTAACTGGTCTTAGAGATCGGGTACGGGGACTGGTTGCGTAAAGGGAAGGTATTAGCACCCCAAATACGCCTTACCTAAGGTAAGCTGCATTGTTTGATTGTCTGATAAAATCTAAGGTATTTTCGTGTTTTCCTAGTTGTTGGTCTGTCTATGGTTCAAGAAAAATCCTCCTCGGTAAGAAGGTCTTTATCTTATTGGGTAAAAACCTAACCGTTCTAACGTCTATACCCAAAAATTTATTAATAATATTTAGGAATACGTTTTACGTATAAATTCGTAATCCCAAATACTAAAAAGAAAACAAAAAGAATTTTTTTTATAATTTTTGAAATATTGGCCTAGTTCTCATGGCTTGAATAAACTGGTTATTAAAAGCCCAAATGCATGCTAATACATATATTGTTTTGAAAATTTTCTTTGTTGTGTGAAAATATGATGTTATAATATATATATATATATATATATATATATATATATATATATATATATATATATATATATATATATATGGGAGAGACTAGGCCGTATTTTAAAACAAAAACAATTTTTTGGAAAATATTATTTTTTTGCTTTTGACGAAAATCAAGTATTTTTAATACTGAGCTTGCATCCTTACGGTATAAAAAATACAACCCAATATTAATCCACTTTGATAAAAATATGCAAAAAATCAACAACATTTTTTAGGGACTTTTTAGAATTTTTTTGAAAGCAAAAACATTTTTTATTCTGAAAATCTTTGATATTTTTACGAAAACCGGGTATTCTTAACACTGGTTTTGTATCTTTACAGTATAAAAATACGAACCAACATTGAACCACTTTGACAAAAATATGCAGAAAAATCAACAATATTTTTTTAAGATTTTTCAAAATATATATTTTTAATTATTATATTTTTTTATATATATACATATATACACCCATATATTATAACATATCATATAATATATAATATAAAAACAAATCAGGCTGGGCCGGCCCAAATAAACGGGCCGGACTTAGCCCAACAAGGAAAGGTTGGGCCGAACTCGGCCCAACCGAAAATTCTTCTTCAGTCTGGGCCAGGACCGGCCCAGACATGCAGGGGCTGGGCCAGCATCGGGCTGGCCCAGCGTCCGCAGCCCAGCAAGGGGGGAAGAATTAATTTTCTTCCCCCCGCCTCCTGCATGCCTGACTCTGCATGCAGGAGGCAACGTCTGCAAACGAAGGAGAAGAAGAAAATTTATCTGGCGTGGAGGAGGCGGTGCTGCGGTGGCGCGGCTCGTGGGCGGCGGCTCCGGGCGGTGTTGTTGTCGTTCCTAAAGGCGGCGAGAAGTTTCTTCCTCTTCCCCTTTCTTTTTTTTCTTTCGTTCTCAGTGGCTTTCTCCGCTTCGGTTTGTTTTTGGTTTTCGGTTTCGGTTTATTTGTTTTCGGTTCGTTGCTGCTCTCCCCTCTATTTCGTTCGTTCTTTCTCTCTCTTCGGTCTCCTCTCTCTCTCCTCCCTTCTTTCGGGTCCTTCCTTCGGTTAGTTCTGTTCTCGTTTTTTTTTTCCTCTTTCTCTTTGATTCTCCCTCCTCTCGGTTCCTCCTCGCGTGCTGGCGTTCAGTCTCCATTTATAGGGGGCAAAGGGAGCGGGGCCTCATCATGGCTGTATGGGGAGCGGGGCACCGCCGGTCGGTTGGCCAGTGGGTGCGACTGGCAAGGCGCGGCTCCCCCGACTTTTCATCATGAGAGGGCGTGGGGTTTCGGGTCGTGGCAGGCGTTGGCGGAGGAGAGAGGCAGCAGCATTTAAAGAAAAAACAAAAATCTTTCCTCTTCTCTCCTGCTGCACGTCCAGGGGAAGAAGAAAGAGGAACAGTGTCTCAAAACGACACCGTTCCGAGCTTTTCCCTTTTTTTTTTTTCTTTTTTTTTTTTTACATGAAACGGCGTCGTTTTGGACAAAACGCGCCGTTTCATTTAAATGGCGCCAGCACGTCAACTTTCAAATCAGCCCTCAATTATATTTTTGTACATTTCAATTGCATCCCCTTTCAATTTTCCGTCTCCGCCCCTCTTGTTGGCCGTGTTTTTCACTTTGGTCCTTGGTCTCTGATTTATGCAATTTGACCTCAATTAATCAATAAACTTCTAATTTCTTCAAATTAGGCCCCTGAATCAATTCAATACAGCCCCCTCTATCTTCGCGCCTTTTCCAAATTTGGTCCCTGGTTTCGGATTTTCACAATTAAGCCCCTAATTGGCCATTAAACTTCAACATTTATGCAATTAAGCCCCAGATTTGACCTAATAAATTCCTAAAAAATATATTTTGGCCCCAAAACTTAAATTTCTTCCAATTAAAGCCCAAATTGACTTAAAAATCAATTTTTCTTGCACTCAAATCCTCTATAAATTCAATTAAAAATCCAATCAAGTCCATAAACCTCCAAATTTGGACTTTTCTCCTCAAAAAACAAATTTCTTATCCACCATGGCTCTCATCATTCAAGAACATATTGTCAAAAATTCATCTTTGTATTTTTAACCTCCTTGACTAATTTTTCTGACCATTTTCTGGGCGCTTCATGCCTCCTGTTATTTTTCTAAACCCTTTTGGCTATTTATTTTATTTTTTGTGGGGACCCAAAAATAGGTTACAACAGATGCCCCCTCTTTATAATGCTTACGGAGCATGGGTTTTGCGCCAGTAAGTTTTATAAAGATAAACCCAAAAACAGAACTCCCGAAAACTGATCTGGTTAGATCTTGATTGAATCTGCAACTTTGTCTTTACAGCAATCCTCATCAGCCCAAAAAAAACTATGATCAACTTAGTTCATCTCGAGATCCCTTCTGGCGATCTCTTTAAAACCAAAATCTATAATTGTAGCTTACTCAACTTGGAAATCCCATCTGGCGATTCTCTTTTTTTAAAAAAAAAACATGAAATATGAGGTCCCATCTGGCGACCTCCAAATAGCGAAATACGAGATCCCTTCTGGCGATCTCCATCAATCAACTTGGAATCCCATATGGCAATTCCTTTTAACAAACATGAAATATGAGGTCCCATCTGACGGCCTCCAAATAGCGAAATACGAGATCCCTTCTGGCGATCTCCATCAATCAACTTGGAATCCCATCTGGCGATTCCTTTTAACAAACATGAAATATGAGGTCCCATCTGGCGACCTCCAAATAGCGAAACACGAGATCCCTTCTGGCGATCTCCATCAACTTGGAATCCCATCTGGCGATTCCTTTTATTCAAATCTGAAATATGAGGTCCCTTCTGGCGACCTTCAAATAGCGAAACACGAGATCCCTTCTGGCGATCTCCTTTAATCAACTTGGAATCCCATCTGGCGATTCCTTTTAACCAACATTTGAGGTCCCATCTGGCGACCTTCAAATAGCGAAACACGAGATCCCTTCTGGCGATCTCCTTTAATCAACTTGGAATCCCATCTGGCGATTCCTTTTAACCAACATTTGAGGTCCCATCTGGCGACCTTCAAATAGCGAAACACGAGATCCCTTCTGGCGATCTCCTTCAACTTGGAATCCCATCTGGCGATTCCTTTTAACCAACATTTGAGGTCCCATCTGGCGACCTTCAAATAGCGAAACACGAGATCCCTTCTGGCGATCTCCTTCAACTTGGAATCCCATCTGGCGATTCCTTATTACCAAAGCTGATATTAATGTCGTTCTTCCCGATGACAGGGTCTGAAACTTTCATTTTCTCTCCTTTTGTTTTTTCTAATGGGTTCTTCTCGTTTATCCAGAATCAAGACCGTGATTCTTTGTTATCATCAACTCCATGATTCTTTCTTCGTCCACAATCTTGTTGGATTACAATAAAGACTCCTCCTGTAACGATCCAAACAAAAAATATGCATGCAATGATTTACGATTAGATACCATGCATGCATTCGTACCTGGTTTTGAAACATAGGTCCCATCATCATCTTCTTGTATTTCATGAATCTCCCTCTCGCCATGAACTTGCTTTTGAAGTCGCATGCTAGATTCCTTTCTCGTGCTGCCTCTTTTTACCTATCATATATTTGAGAAGAAATCTTCGACTTTTTATAGTAGCCTTTTTTTCTCAAAATGTATGACTTGTCATTGCCTCTTTGTCATGCTTTTGTCAAATGCTTTATCTTTTTTTCAAATCTATGGGCTCTCCTCCCGTTTTGAAAAATATATAAAACTTTTCAAGAAATATCCTTTTATTGCCCCCAGTGGAGTGTGATCCTAGTCCGGGTTTTTTTTTTTATATATAAAGGAGAAATTCATTCCAGCTCGAACAGGATCACCAAAGATAACTCTTTAGAGAGTGAAAGGATAATAATTTTTTTTTTTTTTGCAAAATGCACATTGTTAGGATTGATAAACTCTATTTCTATCTTGAAAGAAAATTACAGGTGACTTATCAATTCATGATGTTATCTAGAGGTAAGGTTGTACTTTCAAGGGTAGCTTTTCTTAAATTTTGTCTTTGACCGATTTATGATATTTTCTTTGTAACCACTCAACTTTGTTTAAAAATTGCATAATCTCATCATTTATTTAAAGAAAAGGTGGGCTCAAAGACAAACACAAAATCTGGCTGACATCATGAGCCTTGATTGTCAACTAGAGAAAATAAAAGCAAATAAAAGCAATGACAAAAGCATGCTAAGGCAAATAAAATCGGTTAACATTTTGAAAACTACAGGAACTTCTTGGGTCACCCCGTACTGAAACTTCTCTACTCGCGTAAAAAGGTCTTGGCGGAGACTTCTTCTAGTGTGTGGACAATCAACCGTAGCAGCGCTTCATCTTCTTCTCCCACGTGTTTCCTTGTCATCTCCTTCATTATTGACAATTCTTGACCAAGGATTTCCAACCCTTTATCCACTATTACTTGCGTCATGACTAGGCAATGATTTTGAATTGATGTTGGGTGGGTCTTCAAATGACACCCATCCTATTTTGATGAGCTCCAACAACCTTTTCTTGAAAGCGTAGCACGTTTCAAGACCATGCCCGGGGATACCAGCATGGTACTCGCAAGTCAACTCGGGCTTGTACCAGATAGGGAATGGTGGTTGTAGTGGTAATGTGGGGATAGGAGCTATTTATCCAATGCTCAGTAGTTTTGCATACATGTCCTTCAAAGGCATGGGTAAGGGTGGTAGTTGTTCTGAAATGTATCTTGTGTTTGGTCTTTGGTGGTTGTCTTGGTTATTTGGCTGGTTATTTGCTCGATTAGGGGAAAAAGGTTTGTTAAAGTTTATTTGAGCAACATGAGGGGTAGGTATTTGTGGGATATATGAATCCATTGTCTTGCCATTGGACCCACCTTCGAAGTTGTTAACATGACCTTCCATTTTTCTTCCAACAAAACCCTTCGTTTGCAATGGCTCAGCTATACGTCCAGCTTTAATCCCTTGCTCTATTCTTTCTGCTATGCGTACAACATCATAAAAATGCTGAGCTGAGCTACCCATTAAATGCTCATAATATGGTGCCTTGAAGGTGTTGGCAAACAAAGTCACCATCTCTGTTTCTATTAAAGGGGGTTGGACATGCATTGCATCATCCCTCCACCTTTGCGCATAGGCCCTTACCGACTCTTGGCTCCTTTTCTCCATTGACATTAGACTTATTCGATCGGGAGCGATTTCCATGTTAAACTTGTATTGCTTAAGGAATGCCTCCACCAAGTCTTTCCAGCTCCTGATCCTGACACTATCTAACCTCATGTACCAGCTCAAAGCGGATCCTGCGAGGCTATCTTAGAAGAAATAAATTAGCATTTTATCATCGCGGATTACCTCTGCCATTTTGTTGCAGTAAGATCGAAGATGAGTGTTTGGGCACTCCAAACCGGTGTACTTAATGAAATCGGGTATCCTAAAATCCTTAGGCACCACAATGTTCGGTACCAAACATACTTCGACTGCTCGCATAGGGTCAAACCAATCATTACCCTCAACTGCCCTTAATCTTTCTTCTAAAGCCCATAGTTTGTCATGGTCCATCAAACTAGGAGATCTATTATCCGGGGTTCTCTCCGCTGCTAAGTCAACAGTGACTGGAGGATGAGTTGGATGGATAGGGGTGATAGGCACAAAATGCTGCTCATTGGCCGAGTTTGCCCCTGGGTTTTGAGATGCTTGAGGGACGTGAGCTGCTGGCGCTCCTTCAGGCGGTTGTGCTGATGTTCCCTCCCCATTCTTAGCTCTTAGCAGTTGTTCGAGTAGATCGGTCAGCCGAGCAACTTCATTTTTTACGGATTCCAACTCGGTCTGATAATGTGACTCTAAGGGTGCTCTTTCTTCGTTCTCCATCCTTGATCTGGACCTGGTATGGTGGACTTTAGATGTGGGACCTATGCTTCACGATCTGGAATGCATATGATAATTTAAAAAACAAAATGCGTGATGAAAATATGATGCACATGTGATGTGTATTTTTCTAGAGCTGATTCATGCCTTTTGTAATCCTTTTGCCAAGTTCTTATCATAACAACTTACTAAAACAAAAATGATTTCATCTCAAAAAACTGTATTGATGAGTTTAACATTATTAATCTAGATGCAAATGAAAGTAAGATACACATTCTAAGGACAAACTCTATTATTAAGTGAGAGTGGGTAGGTTTTCTATCTGGTCTTGAAGGGTCTCATATTTGCCCAGTGACGTTCTTTGTAAAGACAGTATGGGGGCGTTGCAAGGAACAGTTAAGGCACGTATGCCCACCATTGCCAAGCAGGCACTCAGATATGAGTTGGGTGTTTCACGCATTTGAACCCTGACCAATAGTCTTAGGGCAAATCGCTAATTCCCCACTTAACTTAAGGCTTGTGTGTGCCTCTCAAAATAAAACAAGTGATGCATGAGACAATTTTATACAATGCATGAATAATACGTGTAAAATAAAAAACAAATATGCAAATAATAAGAGGAAAGGCATATTAACAATAAACACATAAAAACACAAACAAATCAGACAAAAACAAAGCTTAGTCTACAAGGTCCCCAGTGGAGTCGCCATTCTGTCGCACATGTGCGGCGTCGCGGCGAAAATAATAACTATGTATTTGTTGTTTCCATTTTTAAATCTAAAAATATAAATCTAATTCTATGTGGCAAATGTGGGGAGACAAGAAATTCTTGTCTTTGATCGGTGAAAAATGGAATGGGAGTCGCCACCTAGTATTTTGGTCACTAGGAACCCTAACTGGTCTTAGAGATCGGGTACGGGGACTGGTTGCGTAAAGGGAAGGTATTAGCACCCCAAATACGCCTTACCTAAGGTAAGCTGCATTGTTTGATTGTCTGATAAAATCTAAGGTATTTTCGTGTTTTCCTAGTTGTTGGTCTGTCTATGGTTCAAGAAAAATCCTCCTCGGTAAGAAGGTCTTTATCTTATTGGGTAAAAACCTAACCGTTCTAACGTCTATACCCAAAAATTTATTAATAATATTTAGGAATACGTTTTACGTATAAATTCGTAATCCCAAATACTAAAAGAAAACAAAAAGAATTTTTTTATAATTTTTGAAATATTGGCCTAGTTCTCATGGCTTGAATAAACTGGTTATTAAAGCCCAAATGCATGCTAATACATATATTGTTTTGAAAATTTTCTTTGTTGTGTGAAAATATGATGTTATATAATATATATATATATATATATGGGAGAGACTAGGCCGTATTTTAAAAACAAAAACAATTTTTTGGAAAATATTATTTTTTTGCTTTTGACGAAAAAATCAGGGTATTTTTAATACTGAGCTTGCATCCTTACGGTATAAAAATACAACCCAATATTAATCCACTTTGATAAAAATATGCAAAAAATCAACAACATTTTTTAGGGACTTTTAGAATTTTTTTGAAAGCAAAAAACATTTTTTATTCTGAAAATCTTTGATATTTTTACGAAAACCGGGTATTCTTAACACTGGTTTTGTATCTTTACAGTATAAAAATACGAACCAACATTGAACCACTTTGACAAAAATATGCAGAAAAATCAACAATATTTTTTTTAAGATTTTTCAAAAATATATATTTTTTAATTATTATATTTTTATATATATATATATACATATATACACCCATATATTATAACATATCATATAATATATAATATAAAAACAAATCGGGCTGGGCCGGCCCAAATAAACGGGCCGGACTTAGCCCAACAAGGAAAGGTTGGGCCGAACTCGGCCCAACCGAAAATTCTTCTTCAGTCTGGGCCAGGACCGGCCCAGACATGCAGGGGCTGGGCCAGCATCGGGCTGGCCCAGCGTCCGCAGCCCAGCAAGGGGGGAAGAATTAATTTTCTTCCCCCCGCCTCCTGCATGCCTGACTCTGCATGCAGGAGGCAACGTCTGCAAACGAAGGAGAAGAAGAAAATTTACCTGGCGTGGAGGAGGCGGTGCTGCGGTGGCGCGGCTCGTGGGCGGCGGCTCCGGGCGGTGTTGTTGTCGTTCCTAAAGGCGGCGAGAAGTTTCTTCCTCTTCCCCTTTCTTTTTTTTCTTCCGTTCTCAGTGGCTTTCTCCGCTTCGGTTTGTTTTTGGTTTTCGATTTCGGTTTATTTGTTTTCGGTTCGTTGTTGCTCTCCCCTCTATTTCGTTCGTTCTTTCTCTCTCTTCGGTCTCCTCTCTCTCTCCTCCCTTCTTTCGGGTCCTTCCTTCGGTTAGTTCTGTTCTTGTTTTTTTTTTCCTCTTTCTCTTTGATTCTCCCTCCTCTCGGTTCCTCCTCGCGTGCTGGCGTTCAGTCTCCATTTATAGGGGGCAAAGGGAGCGGGGCCTCATCATGGCTGTATGGGGAGCGGGGCACCGCCGGTCGGTTGGCCAGTGGGTGCGACTGGCAAGGCGCGACTCCCCCGACTTTTCATCATGAGAGGGCGTGGGGTTTCGGGTCGTGGCAGGCGTTGGCGGAGGAGAGAGGCAGCAGCATTTAAAGAAAAAAACAAAAATCTTTCTCTCTTCCCCTGCTGCACGTCCAGGGGAAGAAGAAAGAGGAACAGTGTCTCAAAACGACACCGTTCCGAGCTTTTCCCTTTTTTTTTTCTTTTTTTTTTTTTACATGAAACGGCGTCGTTTTGGACAAAACGCGCCGTTTCATTTAAATGGCGCCAGCACGTCAACTTTCAAATCAGCCCTCAATTATATTTTGTACATTTCAATTGCATCCCTTTCAATTTCCGTCTCCGCCCCTCTTGTTGGCCGTGTGTTTCACTTTGGTCCTTGGTCTCTGATTTATGCAATTTGACCCTCAATTAATCAATAAACTTCTAATTTCTTCAATTAGGCCCCTGAATCAATTCAATACAGCCCCCTCTATCTTCGCGCCTTTTCCAAATTGGTCCCTGGTTTCGGATTTTCACAATTAAGCCCCTAATTGGCCATTAAACTTCAACATTTATGCAATTAAGCCCCTGATTTGACCTAATAAATTCCTAAAAAATATATTTTGGCCCCAAAACTTAAATTTCTTCCAATTAAAGCCCAAATTGACTTAAAAATCAATTTTTCTTGCACTCAAATCCTCTATAAATTCAATTAAAAAATCCAATCAAGTCCATAAACCTCCAAATTTGGACTTTTCTCCTCAAAAAACAAAATTTCTTATCCACCATGGCTCTCATCATTCAAGAATATATTGTCAAAAATTCATCTTTGTATTTTTTAACCTCCTTGACTAATTTTTCTGACCATTTTCTGGGCGCTTCATGCCTCCTGTTATTTTTTCTAAACCCTTTTGGCTATTTATTTTATTTTTTTGTGGGTACCCCAAAAATGGGTTACAACAAATGTTATGTCAAAGAAAAATATTTATAATTATTTGTATGGTTATAGTTTCTATTGAAAATTACATTGAGTTTTCATAGAAAAACAAATAAATAAATACACAATTGCAAACTTAAATTGAAACTTGTTTTGTTTGTAAAAAAGTAAAGACACATCATTGTAAGGACTATTGTCACTGTAAAGGAAAAAAATACACAAAGCAATATTAAGAAATTATATTATGAATAAAAACACCTTATAAAGAAAATTGGTCAAGATATCGTATGAGTTGTTGAATGTTCAATCATCATCCTACAAATATATTAAAGTGTGGGGGTGTTTAGAAAAAATTACATTCCTCCACCAAAAAAAGTTAAAAATATGGATTGTATTATATTAGATATAAAATTATACTTGAAGGGTATAGCGATACTAATTAGATATCCAATATTAAATATTCAAAATCCACAAATAGATTTATCTTTTTTATCGGAGAAGCTATAGCCTCTTGAAAATTCTTTAAACAAACATGCATATCCATATCTATGAAGGCTTCTAAAACCTTATTGAGGATATTCAAATTTACAATTGAAAGGGCATATATATATAAGTATTGACATAATTGTCAATATTGTAAGATAGTTCATCTAAAATGAGATTATTTTTATTGACCATATAAAGTTAAATGATAATATCATGGATTCACTAATAAAATGCTTAACAATAAAGCAAGTCAATAATCATCGAGGGGAATGAGATTAAGACACAGTTCAATGAATTGTCATGATAGCTGATTTGTACTTAAAAGTACATATTTATCAAGGTTTTATATTATCATTTTGCACTTAAAGTATCAATAACTCTTTAACTAAAGCATGTTTTATAATAACAAGTCTAATACTATAAAATATCCTAATATATGGTAAATGTCCATCTTAAATGCAGGCCTATCACATAAATCAAAGGATTGATTGATGAATTCAACTACTGAAATTTGTGAAGATAAAGAGATGGTGAAACTTGGAAAAGAGATGTTGGTGCAGTCCAAACTGGAACACTGTTCGGTAATTGGGTCATATCTTGAGTTCTAGATGTCCAAATGACCTCATCTTTTTTACACAAATTCAGTAAGACATGGGCCTACAACTTTCATTTTGACATCAAGATCTAAGAAGGCCGTTTTCAAGTCCAAATTATAGCAACAACGGAGAAGTCCGAATCTGTCGTGCAAGCCAGACACTGTTCAGTGTTCAGCCCATATCTTGAGTTCTAGAAGTCCAAATGACCTCATCTTTTTTTTCCTGGAAAGCTAAGAGAATTTCCTACAACTTTCATGAGAACATATGGACCCAGTTCTGATGCTAGCATGTTTGTTTTATTCAGACAAGAAGATAAGGAGTTTCACCAAGTCAAAAGTTGGCCACCCACTCAACAATTAGTCATCAAATCAATAATTCTGAATTTTGGCCTATAAAAGGAGGCATTTGCCATGCATTTGGTTGGCTTGGTTGTTCAGATCAAGTTCATGCTCTTTATTTCTCTCTTTATATTTTTTTTGTAATTTTTAAGTTTTGCTTTCATTAATATCTTGTTTATGCTTTTCATTTTCCTTTCATTTCCTTAGTTAACTTGTATCTTATTTATGTTTCTTGTTTTATTTATTTATGTTTCTCTTATTTATTATGTTTAGCTAAATTTATTATGTCAAGGTGAAAAGGTTACACTAATGGTGTAAGAACAAGTATGGTGTAAACTCAAAATAGACCTTAATGTTTAATATTAACATGTCTTATCTTTTTATCTTACTAATTTCTTAATACCTTGCTTGTTAAATGGTTAATCTAGATTTGTGTTGCATAATACTTGGTACAACAAAATGCTTGGCACTATCATAGCCCCAACCGTATGGTATTACCTACACCTGGGCTATGAAAGGAACTTGATTTGTTGTTAACATCAGTTAACATCATGAATTCCTGATAAATATTTTAAAAAGTTTGGTGTTATGTAAATAAGATAATTAATATGATCATGTTAATAATTTATCATGAGCTATTAATGACAAATCATCCGATTGGAACCTCCTCCATGTGTGGTTTCCAAATTGAGTAATAAGAGTTTATACCATACTTGTTTGAAAATACCATTGGTGGATCCTCTAACCTTGACATTTGTTTTTATCATTGTTTAATCATTACATTAATCTTCCATCTCAAAGTTCTCATTAATTTCTTCCTCATCTTCCTTTTATTACTACTACTACTACTACTACTATTATTATTATTATTATTATTATTATTATTATTATTATTATTATTATTATTATTATTACTATTAATATTATTACTATTACTATTACTATTACTATTATTTACATTCTGTTTATATTATATAATTTATCTCTTTGATCTTTTTCTTAAACTCAGTATATAGGCTGGAAACCTGTGACCCGATCTTTTATATATCATTCTCAGGTATAACAACGCCACGTACTGAGTATTATTATTATTATTATTATTACTATTACTATTATTGTTATTGTTGTTGTTATTATTGTTGTTGTTGTTGTTGTCTTGTTATTTATAATTTATACAATTTTACTCTCTGTGGTTTGACCCCGGTCTTGCCGGGTTATTTATTACTTCGACACTCCTGCACTTGGAAGAAGACATCAATTTTTTAGTCGTGTCAATAGCGACCCAACCTAGTTTACTGGAGATCCCAAATTTAGGTTCAAAGATGCAACCAAATCATGTGTCAATTCAATAATATCCCTCTTACCCATTCATATGATATAAAGTGTTATCTGCAGCGAAAATAGGATAAGCTAAGCTTTTAATGACTTTTATAGCTTGATAAATTCAAGTGAGGTATTAAATGATAATCTTAATGAAAATCACCTATGTGAGTGTGAAAACAAGGCCACTTCTATGAAAATTAAAAATGCAAATTCACTAACACTCTCTAAAATCAAGACATATTTGAGGCTAAAAAAAACACAACCGTGAAAATCAAAATTGTAAGAAAATAAACTGTGTAATCTCTATTATCTGGTTTCACACAAAAGGTTAAACAACTCAAGACATCATGTTCGCTAGTTAGCCAAGTGAATCCAATAGTTTTGATTATGGAAGGTTCAACGCTAAAACCTATCTTGCTCGATGCAATGACTTTTCGCTACTAGTCTCTATTTTTTTGCCTACTTTGTATTTTATTCAGATCAAACAATTTTTATCATGTGGGGGGATTGTTAGGGTGTGAATGAAAAGTTGTGTTTGTTAAAAACTCTTCTTGAAATAAAATCGTGTACTTTTAAACTAGAAAGTTTGTAACCTTTTATCTTAAAAATTATGTTAAAATTAAATGTCAGAATTACCTATAAAAAGAGACAATTCTGACATGATTTTGATAATGAAAAAAACTTCTAGTTTTTTTAAAACTCTTCTCTTTTACATTTTTTCAGTCAAAATTCTTACAGAGAGTAACATACAAATTATTGGTTCGTCATTTATTATTGGTTGTGCTATCAAGAATTAGAGATTGAGCTTGAAAAATAATATTACAAACACATTGCTAACACCAAAAAGCAGGTAATAAATTGTTTTATGATAATTCATTGTCAATTTATTGATTTTAATTTGTGGCTATCCATACAAAATAGATCTCATAGACCTATTAAAATTGAAAATGGTAATGAGATTTCTAAAACTATATGTGAATATATGGAAAATATTAAAAAATTACTTTTTATAAATGTTAAAGCCATGAATATTTTATATTATACATTGGGTAAAAGTGAATTTGATAGAACTATATTATACAAAAAACGCTTAGAGATATATAGCATGCTTTACAAGTAATTCATGAAGGAACTAAGAAGTCAAAAAATTTAAAATTGACTTGTTAATTCATACTAAAATAACTAATAGTTTATTAGTTTGGATAGTTTTAGTATTGCTGAAATTACAGAGAATTGATCATTAAGTTTATTTTTTTAACATGCGTAGAAATCAGATCATTATAAATTTAATAAACTATTTAAAGTGTTCCAATGGAAAGAAAATGGGTGTTGTGAATTTTAGTCTGCATTTTTCTCTACTTTCTTTTTGGTTTTTTTGTTTTGTCCCTTCCTGGAAATTTGCGCTCAGTTTTTTCCTTTACTCTTTGTTGATTGTCTTTCTATTTTTAGATGCATTATTAGGCTATATGTGTGTTTATTGAGGCTTTGGCTGCCATTTTTGCTATAGTTATGAGGTTTCTTGGGCATAGTCTTTAGGTTAGCTTCAGCCCTCTATTATCCATTCTTTATAGAGGTGGTGTTGTCTTTGTTTCACACAGGGTGGCATGTGTCTTGCAAGGAAGTTTACGTGGTTTTCTTTACATGTGTCTCTTGCATGCTACGTGTTTGCCAAAAGTCTTCTGAGAGATCGACCTTTTTTCTTCAAATGTTTTGGTTAGGATGGGTGCTTGATTTGAGTTAGGTTGTTAAAGTTTTTTCCATTTCTTTATAAAAAAAAATATTTCTTGTGCTTGGGAACACATCTTTTTGGCTTTAGAGATGATAGAAAGCTTTGCATTTAAAGGCGACATTGTTCTTTATGGTTTTTTCGACATGGGTTTCCTTAAAAAAGTTTTAGTTTTTGCTTGTTTATTTATGTTGCCCATCCATATAGATATTACAATAGGTTTTTCTAGAGGTAACTTGGGTGAGGAAAAAAAACTTCGTGCCACGAAAATAAGAGGCTGGAGTTTTTATTTTGCTTTAGATTCTTCCCTTAATTCCAGCCGTGGTTTGTTTTAAGTTCTTTGGTCTTTCTTTACATTAGTCTTTGATTTTTGTTGGATTCTTGCTTTGTGTCAGGTTGTACGAGGATTTTCCTTTTTTTTTTAAAAAAAACATCTTGTGTTTAGGAACGCAGCTTTGTACCTTTGGAGATGATAAAAGGCTTTGATTTTGAAGACTAACACTTTTTTTAAGTTTTTGGACTTGGGTTTCCCTGAAAAATATTTTCTTTTTTGCATGTTTGTTTTTTGTTGTTCATTACATATATTACAGCAGGTCTTTGTAGAGGTCACTTGAGGAAAAAAAATGTCAGGAAAAACAGAGGCTGAAATGTCCTTTTGCTTTAGATGTCTTACCTCAGTTTCAACTTTTGTTTGCCTGTAGGTTGAGGTTTACAAGTTATGTGTGTTTTTAGGATGGGGGCTGCTTGGGTTGGATCTGAATCTTTGTATTGCTTGTCTGAAGCAGGAATTGAACATCTTGCAGTGGGGCTGTCCAGTTTTTTTAATATGGTTGAGTTCATGCTTAGCCATGTAAAACCTCTTCGTTATAGAAAATTAACATGATCAAGTATCGGGGAGTTTTTGTCTGTGTCGTTGTTTCTGCTGTTGTTATACAAATGTTGCCATTTATAGACCTTTTCAATCCACAAAATTTATAATATGGTCATGAATGGCATAAGGTGTTTGTTCATCTTTTTTTATATTCTGAGAAGTAAATATATGTGTCTCAGTTATCATTACAATGTTATTTCACTCTTACAAATATTTTTGCAAATTAAGTGCCACATCTCATTAGATGTTTCCCCATCATCAAAACCCATGCTAAATTTGATGCTTATGAGCTTAGGGTTTGCTTTCTCCCCTTTCATTTTAAACTTTATATTCATCTTTTAACTGTTTTTATCTTCCCTTTACTTAATCATGTTATAACATGAAGAGGATGTTGCTAACTTCCTCTTAGTTGGAGAGTCTGGAGAACTTCTTTGGCTCATCAGCACAACATTACGTGTATGTAAGAGAGTACAATAATCCTTCCATCATCAAGCCTCTGATGATAGCAAAGCTTAACAAAACCATGATTTCTTAGCTTAGATTTGACGTGTTCATACTTGGCACTAATCAATGCAAGATTGTCGTTTTCAATGTCTTTAAAAATGTCCCTGAAAACAATCTCGATAGGCTGCCCCAATAGTGAGGACCATCTGTAAGAGAGTACAATAATCCACTCCTTCATCCAGCCCCATTACTCCAGCAAGCATCATCTCACAGTGTGCATCGACCCCTCAGTACTATTTCTGTAGCCAAATTAATACAATCACCAATGACCCATCAAAAGTTACCTTCCGAAATTTCAGTTTTGGAACGAGATTTACGAATGAACTGAAAAGGGTACCTCAGTTGTGTTGCTCAAATGAGATTAAAAAAAAAAAAAAACATATCAAGTAAGGCACATTGGATTGGTTAAGGAGACTCTTGCAACAAGTATCATTGAAACATATGATTTTGACATGTGATAGTCTGGTCCAATTGCTTAACATGCCTCGTATTTTCGCACATGAACCAGCTGGATACCTTTTTTCTTTAATGTTCCTATCACAAAAAAAAAAAAAAAAAAAAAAACTTCACTAATAATATCAGGCTTGACCCTATAGCTTATGTTTCATCACAGCAGATTAAATAAGGTTCTAGATAACAGGATATAGGAGTTTACTTGGCCATTCTAGTTACGAGCTTCGTGGTTAATTTTCTTGAACCGGAAGAACCTTCCATTTATGGCTATGGCTATGCTCCAAGATATATAAGTGAATTAGTTGCAAACCGGGGGGACTCTGTGAAAACATTACAATAGCACTGTAATTGACAAAGAAAAGAAGAGAAATCCCTTTGATTTATGAAAATGCAATGAGGTAACCTTATCTCACGCTGCAATATATACTCTACAGTGCTCATTGGCTACTGCAAGTGCCAGCAGTAGCTGTCTATATGATTTTGGATGTCGAGATATCACCAAAACATTCAACTTCATACTGAGAAACTAGGAAACCATACACTATTAAGATCACTATCACTTCAACCCTGTACAAGTTAAAACTAATAGAAGGCCCCAAATCCAACACCATTCATTTAAGTTCATTTGCAACTCAAGTTTCAAATTGAAACACCAGTGCTCATAGCAATAGATTAACCTTGAAATTTAAAGCGGTACAAGCTTCATGCAGCCATCCAAGAAGTCATCATCGAAAGAAGATGTTACACAAGAAATTCCAACAAAAATTACTTCCCAGCACTTTTTATTCCCTCGAGTTCCCATCTTGTGAGAAACACGTGAAAAATAAAAAAGACAAAAACGAAAGAAGATGACATCCTGCCATTGCTACCAAATCCTCACGAGCTGCAGCTCTAGATCCATTACCAGCTGCAGAACCAGCAATTCTGTCAATCATACTGACAACGGAGCCAATGTCACCGACAGATGCACTAAGTGCTTTGGGAGACAGAGATTTCACCTGGGAAAAAAAATTACAGCATCACCATCTCATTCACAAAGAAGTTCCTTTCTTTTTCAGAAACCTCCAAAATAAGGGTGGGGTGGAGTAAAACCAAAAGGAGAGCATCACTAACCGCTTCAATCAAGTACTCAAGTGGTTGCTCTGTAACATTTGACTTGCCAGAAACAGTTGTCAAAGCACTGCCATGAGCACCATCAGGACTGGTAAAGTCTGCAAGCAAAGGTGATGCAGATATCCCAGGAGTGCCAATTGCAAGGGATGGAGCCGGTGCTTGTGCAACAGATGGTTGGTGTACAATATTTCCAGTATTTAAGAGTGAGGAAATACCAGAAACGGTTTTGTCAGAATCTCCTGGCATAGGAGATGGAGCTAAAGGAGTTGGAGATGGGACAACAAAAGGTGAGTTCGCAGATTGCTGAGGTGTTGCAGTTTTGGTTACAGAAGACGGTAGATTTTGCTGGTCAATCTGAGGAGATGAATGTTGTAATTGAGGGGAAGCATGCTGAGGTAGTTGAGGTGAAGAAATAGGATATGAAGGTGCTGTTTTCATGTGTTGACGTGGGAAAGCTGTGCGTTGACCTGTTGGGAGATGTTGTTGGTAGACTGCCGGCTTATTTCCAATCCCCTGTCTCATCTCATTTACATCATTCATCTGTTGCGGCTGTGGAATTTGGTGTGTCTGCATCTGTGCAGGCAACTGCTGCTTGGCTTGCTGGTGTAATTGCTGCTGCTGTAGCATCTGTTGATTCTGCATTAAATTCTGGCGTTGCTGCAATCGTTTAAGCTGTTGTGTTTGAATCATACTGGAATTCGACTGAAGGGGAATATTTGGCAGCAGCATACTCACCCCACTTTGTGTTGACATTGTGTTAACATTGGTTGGTTGGGAAATGCTCACGAGATTCTGTTGTACAGGTCCTATGTTGTTTTTTAGTGATATTAAATTTAGTCTTATTTAATTAAGTTATAGTTAACTTTGATGTGATCAGATTAAAATTTAATTTAACTTTTTAATATAATATTATTTATTTTTAAAAAAATCTTAAAAAAAGCTATTATACATTAATTTAATTAATACACTTAATTCATTGGGTTTAATAATTTTTTATTATTTTTGTACCCAAAAAAATGAAGGTGATAGTCTAGTTTTAAACTCTTGATACATATAATATTGTTTGTTTTTTACAGTATATTTAAAAAAAATTAATTTTTTAATATTTTAAAATTATTTTTAATGTGTCAGAATAAAAAAATAAATTTTAAAAAATAAAAAAAAAATTATTTTGAACATATTTATAAATAAAGAATTATTTAAAAAAAGTAATCAATATTACAACCACTGGCGGTCTGATAATACTCTGCGTTCAATGACCATGTTATGAAAATCTATCACATCAAGATGTCATGTCCAGAATCTAAATTGGAGCCTAGTTGTATTGGATTCATCATGTTTGATTGTGACGTCGAATCCCCAGATAAAGTTGAAAGAGAATTATGCAGCAAGCTTGACATATTGTTCTGCTGCATCTTTGGTACAGAACCTTGCATATTCATTGATTGCAACTGGGGATTCAGTTGATTTTCATGGGACTGCAATTGAGGAACTTGAGATTGGGATTGCTGCATAGGTTGAATATGAAGTTGGGGAAGTTGTCCTTGCTGTAGATTAGGAATAGGCTTCCTGTATCTGCTTGGGTTTAGAAAACCTACAATCTGCTTCTCATAGAAACCCAATTTCTCCTTGAAAGTAGGTGTGATGTTGTTTTTAGAGACCTGTAAGAATGTTATCAAGCGCTCCAACATGACCTTGAATACCTTCAGCTTTTCAAGCTGTTCTGACTTCGGTTGTTGCGGAAGAGGGTCATGCTGGAAAGCAAAGTTAACATACACAAGAATTAAAAATTGCATTGACCCTTCGTAGCAAATCTAGTAAAACATAAGTGAAAAAAATGTTTCTATTCCAATTCTTCTGTGTCAATGCATGGTTGTGGGGTGGGGGGGGGGGATTAGTGCAGATGATACAGTGACAAGCAATGCTGATGGGGAAAACAAATGAATCAAAAGCTCAACTGTGGGGGTTTATGAATCATGTGTGAGCAAATAATTCATAAAAAATTACAAAGACAATTTACCTGCTGTAACTTGGTAGCAATTCTCTGGTACATTTCATTTATTTCAGGCAAATACGTTTCCTTCATAACTTTGATCTAGGAAGTACATATAACCAGCAAAACATTATCAATCATATGCTTGATTTCTTCAGGTGCCAGAGTCAGAAAGCAACATAAGCAAACTTGAGAGAATTGATAAATAAATAAATAAATAAAATGGCAGAGGACAGCATATATTGTTTGAGATAAAAATAGCAGAGTGGAATCAATGCTGAAAACTCAATAGAGAATATAGTTATTGATTGCATGCAAAGATGCAAAGGATTGTGTAGTTTCCCCTTCAGACAAGATTCAGGGGTTGGTCAAGTTCAGTTACTTTGTCTCGTGGCAAACTACTCACCATTGTTTTCTATTGTGTAGATAGGACCATTAGTATTTTCTTACATAGGAATACAAGTCCTTTTTGGACTTGGAGTACTAGGAACTCCATCTCAACGTTATGTAATCATTCAAACAGACAGAAAGACCCCCCTCCAACAAGTGATCATTATTTATTAAAAAAAAAGGCTCAAACAATTTATCATGGAAGAAAAGCACAAAAGCGACGCTTTACCTCCTAACCAGGAAAATCTTTCAAATAAACCATCTCAATCATAAAATATAGATAGCCATGCATCACAGTCCTTGTTCCTTAACAAGTTAAGAAATGAAACACTTCACATGCCTTACAGAATTAGCATCGAGGAGGTGATCATGAGATTTTCCAGCAAGGTGATGATTTATCAGCACACCAAACCTTAAGTGCCTCAGAGTTGGTCCACTTGCTAATTTCTTTCTTCCCATAAAAATCATTTGGCTGATGATTAGTTACCCTAGTGTCAAATGCATTGTCCAGTTATACATATATTTTTAAAATTCATGTCTGTTAAATTCAAAATGAGAGGTGAACAATTGGTGCGATGAGCTGGAGGGCATGATGTGGTAACAAACGAGTGTGATTGCAATGGTTTCAATAGCAGTGGCATCAGTAGCACATAAAGCCACCAAAAGAGCATTGCTTACTTGAACCATTATGAGAGGTGAATAGTTGGTGCAATGCACTGGATGGCATTATGTCGTATCAAATGTACGTGTGATTGCAATGGCTCCAATAGCAGTGGCATTTCTGATGCCATAAGTGGCAGCCGTAGCTCATAAAGCTACCAAAAAGAGCATTACTGACTTGAACCATTATTGTATTTTCAAGAAATTTAAATAAATATGTTATAATCTAACATGAAAGCACAAAGCTGCAAAATTAAAGTTGGAGCAAGGCTAGAAAGCTGCAAGGATGAGAAAAACTTACTTGAGGACGTTTCTGGAAGGGCTCTTTGAGGTTGATATAACTGCTTTTGCTGATCAATCACATTCGGCTGTTGAAGCAAGGAGCCTGATGCTTGAAGCCTTTGCTGCAGATCACGTTGTAATGGATTTGATTGCTGGTGCAGCTGTCCAGGCTGTGATTGAATCTGTGCCATCAGTTGCTGCTGTGGCAGCTGTGAGTGTGACTGCTGCCCTTGATTCGGCAATAAAGCACTTCCACTTTGTTGTGCTTGCTGCTGCAGTGTAACCTTGGGCTGTTGTAGCATGTGTAGAGAGTGCTGATTAGATTGCATGCTTGAGTTACCAGGCTGAGCTCCAAGCAACTGCTGTTGCTGTAAACCAGTGACATTACTTTGAGGGCCCAACTGTTGCTGATGCATGCTTGAGAGGTTATTTTGTTGAGCCATTAACTGCTGCTGCTGCTGCTGCAGATTTTGAAGGTTATTCTGCTGCCCTAGCAATCTCTGCTGCTGCTGCTGCAAGTCCCCAACAATGTTTTGTTGTCCAATTAACTGATTTTGCGACATGTTAGTGGTATTTGATTGTTTCCCCATTAGCTGCTGTTGTGGAGGCAATAGTGGCTGCTGCATGATTGGTGTTTGCTGCTGATGAATACCAGCAGACTGTTGAGGTTGTTGCTGCTGCTGCCTAAGGACTGATTGTGGATGTTGCTGGTGCATTGGTTGTGTTGACTGTTGAACAGAAGATGGTTGGTTCTGTTGAAGGCCAGAGACAGTTTGCATCATTGAAGGCTGCATAACAGTTGATGTTTGCAAACCAGATTGCTGAGAAGATTGCAACTGATTTGGCTGTAACAAGTTTTGCTGCTGCTGCTGCTGCTGTTGCTGCTGGTGGATGTGAGATTGCACAAGTGAGTGTGGATGATTTCCCTGTTGAAGCTTCTGCTTTAAAAGATGTTGTTGCACAATTGAGGATTTTGGGACTGCTGCTGTTTCTGTGGAGGAACAACCTGTTGCCTGCCTGGCATTTGTCTCTGAGAATTGACAAACATATTGGAGGGAATCCCTTGTCCCATTGAATTCCAGCAATGACACCTGTTCTGTGAAACATCAGAGATACTCTGCATGTTAGCATTCTGTCCAACAGTGTTTGAGATAGTCTGGGTTAAACTGGAGACAGAAGGCATTGCTGATTGTAAACCAGCAGAACTTTGAACTCCATTAGATGACATACTATTCTGCATGTTCTGTGATAACTGCTGACGTGCTTGAGACTGCTTAGTGGGCAATGAGATAGGGAGCGACTGCCCTTGGTTGTGAACTTGAGGCGGCATACTATGAGATGCTGTTCAAGATAAAAGGCAAACAGGAAAACCATGTCAAAGGAAAAAAAGAAGGCATTGAGCAAGAAAAACAAATGAAACAATGACAGTTCACGCGTAAAGTTATGAGGGAAATGATTAAGATGGTTTTACCTAAAAACATAAAAGTGTCATTTGACAATTTTGGGGTTGGGGGGGGGGGGGAGCAGAAAACAAAAATAATCTGTAATTTTTTTGAACATTCATCAATTACTCAACTTTTTTATTAAAGCATGGTATATACATAGCAATATGCAGCAATAAAATGTAAAAGAGTTTGATAACAATGCAAAATATAAAACAAAAGGTAAGGATGTTTAGAAATTCAATGCTTGGCTGCATTATTACCTCCTGGATCCAGGGGTTTGTTACCATTGCCAGTGGGTATGGTATTTTGAGACTTGGTCTCCATTGTAAGCATCTTCAGAGATATTTTACGCAGATAATCAGACTGAAATCAGATATCAATAACAAAACATTAGATCTCTGCGCAATCCATGTTACAAGAGAAGGGGGGAAAGGGATTTATGCTCTTTCTAATATGCTAGGCTCTTTGTATTTGCATCTTCTGTGAGGATATACTTCTGTGTCCTCTCTTTTTATTCAATTATTTATGTATTGATTCGTTATTTGCATTTTGCACACTTCCCTTGTACTTGAAAAGGACCTTGGTCACTCTAAATAAAACACTTGTCAAGAGAATTAACGAAAAGATGAGAACTTCTACAGAATGACCAGTGAGGAAGTGTGGACACACTACACACACATGTGTACATGCATAACTCCACAAACTTATGCATGTGTATATTCATGTCTAGAGAATATTTCTGATATTTTCTTGAGTTCTTGTAATCCCTCTTGACCAGAAAACGGAAGATGCCTCTTTAATGTCTCCATTCTACACATGTAAAACAGTACATTTAATTTTTAATGACAAGGCAGGTATAGAGAAGTTAGCAGCAGTGAGAAAGAACCGTGAACTCATGCACCACACCAATATCAGAAATGTATACAACGGAATCATTAGCAAAAGTTAAAAATAAATAATGATATAGCCGAGTGTCGTTCAAGTAATATATGGCATCAACATACAGACATCTATTTTTACTTCCTTTCCCCGTATTATTCCAGAGGTACAGGGTATAGGAGTTCACTTGGCCACCCTTCTGTCTAAAATTCTAGTTACGAGCTTCATGGTTAATTTTCTTGAACTGGAAGAACCTTCCATTTATGGCTATGGCTATGCTCCAAGATATACAAATGAATTAGTTGCAAACCAGGGGAACTTTGTGAAAACATTACAATAGAATTTACTCTGAATAAGAAAACCTTTATACATACACTGTAATTGACAAAGAAAAGAAGATAATTCCTTTTAATTTATGAAAATGCAATGAGTTAACCTTATCTCACTTAGCAATATATACTCTACAGTGCTCATTGGCTACTGCAAGTGCCAACAGTAGCTGTCTATATGAATTTGGATGTAGAGATATCACCAAAACATTCAACTTTAAATTGAGAAACTAGGAAACCATGCACTATTGTAGCTAAATGATTTTTGTCAGCTGCTTTTGTACTTTAAGATCACTATCATTTCAACCCTGTAGAAGTTAAAGCAAATAGAAGGCTCAAATCCAACACTATTCATTTAAGTTCAGTTGCAACTCAATGTTGAAATTGAAACACCAATGCTCATAGCAATAGATTAACCTTGAAATTTAAAGCGGACAAGCTTCATGCAGCCATCCTAGAGGTCATCAACAAAAGAATATGTTACACAAGAAGTTCCAACAGAAATTACTTCCCAGCACTTTTTATTCCCTCAAGTTCACTTCTTGTGAGAAACACGTGAAAAATGAAAAAGACAAAAACAGAGGTGTATGATACTTGAGGTTGCCTTGATGTAGGACATGAAGAAGAGGCAACTGGAAGTTAATGCAGAACGTGAGGAAAGGGCTGCTGGAAGTTAATAATGTTAGTTAGTTATTTGATTCTGTTAGGACTTCTATTTTCTATTTCGTTTAATTGTCACTAGCTGTTAGTGTTGGAAACCAATCAAACTTGTTTGATATTAGTTCCCAATTCCTTTAGGATTCTATTTTCGTCTCTTTAAAAGCACAGGAAGGATGTTTTCATTATTATTTCATTCATCAATAAAATTGTTCATTGAACACAACTTCTCTCGTGGATTCGAGATTACTTAGCTTCCGCTACGTCAAGTGGTATCAGAGCCTACGCTCTCAGCAAAAAAAAAATTCTGATGGCACGCGATGATATTGGGAGTATTCGTTCGACTGACGATGATCAGCGAATAAGGGCCATAGCAACCGGGGTTGTTACTGCCGCCATCAATGACATACGTCCACTATTTGATGGAGTTCCATTACTGCAGGCTCAGCTTGAGGAGGTTCTTCAAAGATTAGAGGCATTGTCCCCTAATGGCAACAGGATAGACGATCAACGACGAGGAGGGGCAGATGAGATCACTCGTGGCCCGACGTCCTTGACCCGTAATCCTGAAAACATACTACAATACCAAAACACACAATCATTACCTGTGATATCGTCAAAAAATTTTCAAATTATTGAAACTGAAGAACGGGCTCCAAGGAGAACCCAAGGTGACCGAGATTATAAACTCAATGTGGAGATACCAATCTTCAGAGGAACATAGAACGTGGATGAATTTTTCTCTTGGATCGACGAGGTTGAGACAGGATTTGGGGTGATGGACTGCTCTGAAGATCGGAAACTCAAAGTGGTGGCCAATAAACTAAAAGGATCAGCTGCAGCTTATTGGAAGTACTTGAAAAACAAACGAGTGCTAGATGGAAAACCTCTGATTGCAACGTGGGAGAAGATGAAAAGCAAATTCATGAGCAAGTTCTTACCTCCTGACTATGAGCAACGTTTATATGTTCAATTACAGAATTGCAAACAGGGGAATCGGACTGTGGAAGAGTACATCGACGAGTTCATTCGATTAAATTCACGAAACTTGCTACCAGACAATGAAAACATGCAAATCGCAAGGTTTAGAGGAGGTTTGAAACGGGACATACAAGATCAAATGAAGATGCTTAATACATTCACACTCGGACAAGCTTTCGATTTGGCACGAAAGGCTAAAGAACCAATCCGAGCACCATCTGTACGACCCAGGTTTACAAACCAGCAGTACCAAGCAGGACCAAGCAGAGTGACACCTGCAACTGAACCAACCAATGAGATAGTGGCGACTGAACATCGACCAAGGAGAGCTGCACCACAACTAGCACCGAACCCCTATGTTAGACCAACACCCTCGCTATGTTACAGATGTCATCAACCAGGACACCGATCGAATCAATGTCCGCAAAGACCAGCTGTCCATTTTGCTGAAGGTGACTATGACGTAGCAGGAGACGATGATCATGATACAGAGGTGGTTGACGGAATTGAGGAGGGTGAGGAGGATGACTTCGTTGGAATGGTGATGCGTCAACCATGTGACATTCAAGAAAAAAAAAAATAAAAACATCAACTCAGTGCAATTCGATAGAAAACCTAGTAGTAGAAAAATGTGTGAACGAAAAATTCAATTGCATTGTTCAAAGGGTTTTCTTGACACCAAAGAAAGGACTAGAGATTTCGACTCGCCATCAAGTTTTCCGAACCAATGCCATTATCAATGGAGTGATAGCAAAGGTAGTAATCGACACAGGAAGTTCTGAAAACTTAGTGTCCAAAGAACTGGTCCGAAGAGTGAAATTGACCACTGAGAAACACCCACAACCATATGGCCTACGTTGGATTCGAAAGGTGGAAGGCGCTGCTGATGTGGTGAATGAAGTGTGTAGGGTACCATTGTCAATTGGTAAGAATTACCAAGATGAAATTGTGTGTGATGTAGTGGTGATGGATGCCTGCCAGATTTTGTTAGGAAGACCATGGCAGTACGATGTAGACATCAGTTTCAAAGGGAGGGCCAATACCTATGAATTCTGGTGGAAAGGGAAACACATCATCTTGAAGCCACCTATTTTGAGGACAGAGGCACAACAAGTGGAGGGAGAAAGTCTCTTAACCATAGCATCAAAACATGTGACTGAG
Source organism: Populus alba (assembly GCF_005239225.2). NCBI lineage: Eukaryota > Viridiplantae > Streptophyta > Magnoliopsida > Malpighiales > Salicaceae > Populus > Populus alba. The sequence goes on along the minus strand of NC_133286.1, from coordinate 4,138,149 downwards.
GAGTGCAAAGCTTGTGTGTTACTAGCTCAAGAGGAGGACACAAGAGAGGAAACAATACCTGAAAAGGTCCTCCCTTTAGTGACCGAATTTTCTGATCTAACACCTGCAGAGCTACCAATGGGTTTGCCACCAATGAGAGACATACAACATCACATAGATCTGATTCCAGGAGCCAGCTTACCAAACCGAGCACATTACAGAATGAGTCCCCAACAACACAAGATACTACAGGATCAAGTTGATGACTTGTTATGTAGAGGATACATCCAGGAGAGCAAGAGCCCGTGTGCAGTACCGGCATTACTAGTCCCCAAGAAAGATGGCACCTGGCAAATGTGTATCGACAACCGAGCAATCAATAGAATCACCATCCGTTACCGGCATCCAATACCCATTATCCAAGACATGATTGACCAATTGGGAGGAGCAAAAGTGTTCTCCAAAATCGACCTGCGAAGCGGGTACCATCAAATTCGGATTAGACATAGGGATGAGTGGAAAACGGCGTTCAAAACACGCGAAGGATTGTACGAGTGGTCCGTAATGCCATTTGGTCTCTCCAACGCTCCAAGTACTTTTATGAGGCTCATGAATCAAGTACTAAGACCGTTCTCATGCAAATTTGTCGTCGTTTACTTCGACGATATTCTTATCTACAACCCTGATGAGGAGACACACTTGAAACACTTGAGGGAAGTGCTAATAGTACTGCGGAAAAATCACTTGTACGTGAACAAGAAAAAGTGTAACTTCTTGCAAGACCGGCTGGTCTTCTTGGGGTTTGTCGTGGGAAAAGATGGGGTCCAAGTGGATGAGGCTAAGGTCAAGGCAATCCGTGAATGGCCGACCCCTTCAACGGTGGCAAACGTACGAAGTTTCCATGGTTTAGCAACCTTCTACCGAAGGTTCATTCGAAATTTCAGCAGCTTGGCGGCACCATTGATCGAGTGCACAAAAAAAGGTGGTTTTCGTTGGGAAGAGGAGCAAGAAACAAGTTTCGCTATATTGAAAGAGAAGCTAAGCACGGCACCCGTGCTCGCGTTACCAGATTTTGACAAATTATTCGAGGTTGATTGTGATGCTTCAGGGAAAGGAATTGGGACCGTATTATCTCAAGAGGGCAGACCGGTGGAATTCTTTAGTGAGAAACTAAGCGATGCAAGGCTGCGATGGACAACTTACGAGAAAGAATTTTACGCCATCTTTCGAGCTCTCATGCATTGGCAACATTACTTGATCCAAAAAGAATTCGTGTTGTACAGTGATCACCAAGCTCTAAAATTCATCAACAACCAACATCACATGAACAATATGCACGCCCGCTGGATCACCTTCATGTAGAAATTTACCTTCTCCTTAAAACACAAGGTTGGGCTGATGAACAAAGTAGCCGACGCATTGAGCAGGCGAACCACACTGTTAGTAATGGTAGAAACTGAGATCACGGGTTTTGACACTCTGAAGGACCAGTACAACAATGACGAAGACTTCAAGGAAGTGTGGAACAAATGCAGCACCCACCAAAATATGAGTGACTTCCTGATACACGATGGCTTCTTGTTTAAAGCCAACAAACTATGCATTCCAAAGGGTTCCCTGCGAGAGAAAATCATTCGAGAGCTTCATGGGGGTGGATTAGGTGGTCACCTGGGACGTGACAAGACAATAACGATGATCACCGACCGCTACTACTGGTCGCAGCTGAAGAGGGACGTGGGGAAAATCGTCCAACACTATCGAATTTGTCAAGAAGCAAAGGGGCAGACCCAGAATACTGGTTTGTACACTCCTCTGCCCATTCCAAAGACGATTTGGGAGGATTTATCAATGGATTCTGTGCTGGGATTACCACGAACTCAGAGGGGCAAAGATTCCATCATGGTAGTGGTCGACCGGTTTTCCAAAATGGCACACTTCATCGCCTGTAAAAAGACTGCAGATGCAAGCCATGTTGCCGACTTATTCTTTCGCGAAGTAGTACGCTTACATGGAGTTCCAAAGACCATCACATCAGATCGTGATGTCAAGTTTGTAAACCATTTCTGGAGGACTTTGTGGAAGAAATTTGACACCAAACTACAGTTCAGTAGTGCATTCCATCCGCAAATAGACGGACAAACGGAGGTGGTGAACCGTACTCTGGGAAACATGTTACGATGCATCAGTGGAGAAAGACCAAAACGATGGGACTTGGACTTGGCTCAAGCAGAATTCGCATACAACAGTATGACCAATCGTTCGACAGGAAAACCTCCTTTCGAGGTCGTATATACTCAGCAACCAAAACATGCGTTGGATCTGGTCACATTACCAATCAAACCAAAGGTCAGTAGAGATGGGGAAAATCTAGCTGAAAAAGTTCAACAACTACATTCGGAGGTGCGGGCTAGCTTGGAAACTGCTAATGCAGCATACAAATCTGCTGCAGATCAACATCGGCGCAAGAAAGAGTTCACAAAGGGATATTTGGTAATGGCCTACCTGCGGAAAAATCAGTTCCCTGGAATCCGAACTAAGCTTCAAAAACGAAAAATATGGACTGCTTTCAGAGTCGCCAAGAAATTAATGACAATGCCTATGTCCTACAGCTACCAGATGATTGGAACATCTCCAATACTTTCAATGTCACTGACCTATCAGAATACCATGAGGACGTGCCTTTGTATTCGGATAACTCGGGACGAGTTTGTTCCCAAAAAGAGGAGACTGATGTAGGACATGAAGAAGAGGCAACTGGAAGTTAATGAAGAACGTGAGGAAAGGGCCGCTGGAAGTTAATAATGTTAGTTAGTTATTTGATTCTATTAGGACTTCTATTTTCTTAGTTAGTTATTTGATTCTGTTAGGACTTCTATTTTCTATTTCGTTTAATTGTCACTAGCTGTTAGTGTTGGAAACCAATCAAACTTGTTTGATATTAGTTCCCAATTCCTTTAGGATTCTATTTTCGTCTCTTTAAAAGCACAGAGGCAGGAAGGATGTTTTCATTATTATTTCATTCATCAATAAAATTGTTCATTGAACACAACTTCTCTCGTGGATTCGAGATTACTTAGCTTCCGCTACGTCATGCCTCATGGCAGTCCTGTTGATTTTAAGTAACCTTTTGCAGATTTACTATTTTGCAGCACTTGCACATATTAGGAAACAGATACTTACCCTCTCAACACCAGCACCGTGAGCAGCAGCCTTGAGTGACGGATACACTTCTCTTCATCTACAACATGACCACAAGTTTCAGCATCAGCAAATCCACGCTACAGCTTCACAGCCCCGCCAAAGTCAACCAGAAGATCCTGACTGCCGCCCCTCTTCTAAAGAAGAAAACCAGAGAAGAACCTTCATATATGCCACCTCCAATTTTGCAAACGATCAGCTAAGCGCAAGATCCACAAAGAGCGCAAGATCGATCCACAAGATCCACAGTCGTCCAGACCAGAAGTGGAGGGGAAGTTTTGGCCAGACACCATCTTCGTCATCGTCCAGACCAGATCTGTCACTGTCGTCGGCCGATCTCTCATTCTTCTACCGTTGGATCAACTTGATTTTTGGGTATGTTATGTGTCTCCATAGTTCCTACATCAAGACCGGAGGGATCGTTCATATCTGCTGCCGTTTAAAAAATCTAATTGTTTGAAGATTTCTGGACAAACCACTCTCGGAACAGTAAGCTCCGTTGGCCTTTTTCTCACGTTTCAACCGTTGGATCAATCTGCATTTTGGATATGTTATGCTTATGGTTGTATTAAACATTCTGAACGGTGGAGATGAGATGAAACCCTTCCAGAAAAAGTGTTATGAATGTCTAAATGGTGGCTCGTCAATCTCAGGTCAGTTTTAGTCTAACTCCGATCTAGGGAGATCCAACTGTTAACTTGAGCTGATATTTGGATATATGCTGCATAAGATATGTTTTTATCTTTGTACCGTTGTGATTTGATATTGATTGAATTGTTAGTGAGTAATTGATGTTTGAAGCACTGTCCGGAATCTGTCATGACTTTCAATCCGAAACCCAAAACACCCAAAGCTAACATCACCCCCTCAACCACTAAACATCCCACAAACCAACACCAAAGCACCCAAAACACAGTCCTCTCCATCGCAGGTTTGATTTCCAAAATCCCACAAACCAACAAACAATCAAAAATCCCTTTCCAACAACCATCTCTGCCCAAAACAGCAACCATCCTCTAAACACAATTGCAGTATTACTATCCCAAAGACCAACGATACAATAACAAGATCTCCCAAAATGCTCCCAACCAAAAAGCCTACCCTCACCCCTGCAAACCAGACCGTAGCAACATTACTCAAACCTCACCTGAATAATACAGCCTCTCAAACACCTTCAAACACAACCTTCCCTGTTACATTAAGCCTACCGAGACCTGTGCACCACACAATAAACGTCCAGAACGTTAATAAGCCTTCTTCTAACACAACCTTCCCGACCTTTACCCCTTCTAAGTTCTTTATTGAACGTTTCCCATCATGGTTAGATTATCATGACCTCAAAAAGACACTTGCAAAGATTGGTCCTGTTACCAATCTTTTTGTCTCCAGGAAAAAAACATCACGAGGGAGACGGTTTGGGTTTGTTTCCTTCCTCTCCACCTTAAAAGAATCAGACATTTGTGACAGCTTGAACCTTATCTGGTTCGATTCATACAAAATTCGTGCAAACCCGGTCAGATTTCAGAAAACCTCTAGACAAAAAAAACCAGACCTTGTTATAAACCACAACCAAAAACCATGCCCAAACTCACCTTCAGAGACACCCGGACCTTCGTTGAAGCTCTTTCTGTCACAAAGCATCCAAAGAAAACGGTGATGTATGAGTCTATCCCCGATGACAAGGAATGGCTTCAGAGAAGTTTAGTGGGATTCATAGCCATAGACGTGGACTATGCTCAAGCGGACTATGCTCAGCTTGAGCATATGGTGCTAAAAAATGTCAAGCAGACAGTTGGGTTTCGTTTTTTGGGAGCAAGCCAAGCAGTCATCACCTTTACAAATAGAGAATCTATGGAGAAAGAGCTGGTAAATGGATCCTCTGTTTTGGAAACATCATTCCTTCATTTGAAACCATGGGAAAAAGGAGCTAAAGCCATAGATAGATTTGTGTGGGTGTCCATATTAGGATTACCTTTGATAGGATGGAATCGCAGATGTATTGAATCCATTATTGAGAAAGCAGGGAAAATGCTTGGATATGACATTACCAGCGTGAGCCAAGGATCTCTCACAGGAGTTAAAGTGCTGCTAAGCACAACCTCATTTTAGACGCTAAATGAACATGTTTTGCTGGTTCTAGATGACGACGAATTTGAAATCTCAATCATGGAAATGAAACCGGATTTTAGTCCCCTGCTGTCTACAATCAAACATTCAATGGGTGCAACAGGTATTCAAACATCAGATGAAGAGTTATGCAGTGAATTTGCAGCTTCAGATGAGGTTACGACAACGGGCACAAAGATTACTGACACTGACGGTGATCATTGTGCAACAGACATTATTTTAACACAGCAACAAAAGGCGGATACGGATAGTGATTTCTCTCTCATTCTCTATCAAGGGTACACTGGACCAACAAACAACTTGGATCATACTGACACAAGTTCAAAAATTGCCTACCTTTTTCCTGAAACAAAAGAAAACGTGATGAAGGGCAACCGACAGTGATAGCAAACACAGATGTCTCAGCACATTCAGTTACAAGAGTGGGCCTTGTAAATAACAGAATCACAGGCCAGGTGAATGGAACAAGGCTAATCAACAAGGCAATAAACTCATGTAACTCATTCTCTGATTTCAAACATGACCTGGCAGAGCCCCAAGAAGTAGTGGAAATGGAAGTACAGGAAAAAAAAGGAAAAAGCTTAGACGAACCAGAAGACTTGGCCCTAAATATACATATAGAAAAGGGAAGAAGGGGAAGAAAAACAAGCATGCTTTGGCTCTTAATGACACATCAGATATTGTTCCTGACTCACTCAGAAACACATCTCAAAAAGAAAACGGCTCACCCCCTGCTATTAAGTCATCTACTGATCAACATGAAGATATTACCTCTAATTATGCATCCATGGATACAGAGACCAGTGATACACAGGCTCATCTACCAACCCTTTTGAACTCTCAGTGCAGCCAAGAGGCCTCCTCAGAAGCGATCAACAAAAACAACAGGAATGCTAGAAGCAAATCCAGGAAAATAAAATTGTTGCAAGCTAATGGTAGTGTAGCTAACACTACTGAGAAATGTCTCTTCTGATTCCCTCAATTCGGGAATTAAGCAAGGCAATGTCCGGTTCCAGACAACCTGTGAGAATAATCAAGATGATGGTTTTGATATAGATAAGGAAACCCAGGAAATGTTACATGATGCAGCGGCTCTGGGCTTGGGACCATTCCAAGATCTTATAGGGTATGAAGAGGGAGTTCGGGGGAACATTGACAGAGAAGTAGACGAGTGGAAATCAGTCAATCAGTTGTAAGTTTCTTAACTTACTAAGTTTTGTTCTGTCATGGTTTTGATCTACCTATGAATATTTTTGCTTGGAATAGTTGTGGGTTGGGTATGTTGAACAAACGTCATTCCATCCGGAATAGGTTGCTCAACAATAATGTTGATATCTGCTTTCTATTAGAAACAAAAAAAGATAATTGTTGCGATTCATACATCAGGAATTTGTGGAATGTGGTAACTGTTAAATGGGCTTTGCTAGAGTCTGTAGGCAAATCAGGAGGGATAATTGTGATGTGGGATAGTTCTATATTTGAGGTTAATTCCATAGAATTTGGGGGGCAATGGATCAGCCTATGTGGTAAACATGTTCATTCTTCCTTTAACTGCATGGTAGTTGGTGTATATGCTGCTTCTTCTGTGCAAGATCGTGCTAAGCTGTGGGAAGACATCACTACTCTGAAGTTTGCCTTTGAATTACCAATGGTGGTGATAGGTGATTTCAATGAAACTCTTCAAGCTAATGAGAGAAGTAGCGGCTACATTAATCATTTAGGGTCAGCTGCTCTCCGTAATTTTCTGTCCGATTGTGCTCTGATTGAATTCAAACTGCAGGGCAACCGTTTCACTTGGTTTGGGGGGGTTCTATGAGCTGTATTGACAGGGCTTTCGCATCTCCAGAGTTCCACCTCCAGTTTCCATTCTTATCACTCTACCGTTATCCTAGGGGGATGTCTGATCACTGTCAATTGCTTCTTCAGGCACCAAAGGTAGATTGGGGATGGAAGCCTTTCCGCTTCATAAATAGTTGGTTGTCACACCCTACATTCTCAGCTGATTTTGAGATCTTCTGGTTTGATAGTTGCAAGGAATTTCCCGGTGACTATAGATTGGTAAAGAAACTAGGAACTTTGGGGAAAAGATTGAGACAATGGAACAAATCCACCTTCGGTAATCAAAATTCAAAACTTGCAAACATTCAGAACTCCATCACAACCATCGAAGACTTAAGCGAGGTACGCCTCTTGTCTGAGACTGAAAAAACAAAGCTCAAGAATCTGAACTCTGAACTTTGGGAGGTTAGTAGGAATGTCGAGGGCATTTGGAGGCAGAAATCCCGCCAAAACTGGTGCAAAATGGGGGATAAAAACACTCGGTTCTTCCATCTTTCGGCAAGTTTGAGGAATGGTCGGAACCACATTAGCAAGATTGAGCAGAATGGCAGATTTTTGGACTCTCCAAATGACATCAAAGAGGGTGCTGTCAACTTCTTCTCAACTCTGTTTGCCAAGCCACAATGCAGAAGAATTGAAATGGGAGACTCGGGGTTCTCTAAAATTTCAGAAGAAAGTTCAGTTTGGTTAGAAAGACTACCTTCATTGGAGGAAGTGAAGCAAGCCGTATGGGATTGTGATGGTTCAAAAGCCCCCGGTCCTGACGGGTTCACCTTCTCCTTCTATAAAAAGGAATGGAATCTTATCAGCCCTGACATCTTTGTGATGGTCACAGAATTTTTCAGAACAGGTAAATTACCAAAGGGGATCGGCTCGTCCTTCGTGACTTTGATTCCAAAGACCAAGAGGCCGAGCACTTTCTCCCAATTTCGACCAATTAGTTTGATTCATGGGTTATATAAAATAGTGGCAAAGCTCTTGTCCACTAGGCTCCAAAGCATTCTACCAGATGTGATAAGTGCAAACCAGTCTGCTTTCATTGCCGGGCGTCAGATTCTAGATGGGTTCATGATAGCAAACGAGGTTGTCCATAGTATTCGTAGCAAAAAGGACCACGGGTTTTTGCTAAAGGTAGATTTTCATAAAGCCTTCGACTCGATTTTATGGGAGCATATCGATTCTACCATGGGTTATATGGGTTTTGGATCTCACTGGAGGAAACTGATCTTTGAATGCATGTCCACTTCTAAATTGGCCATCCTGATTAATGGCTCACCAAGCAAAGAATTCAGTATAGAGAGGGGTCTTAGGCAAGGGGACCCCCTCTCTCCTATCCTTTTTGACATAGCAGTTCAGGGGTTAACAGTTCTATTCAACAAGGCATCAGATTCAGGTTACTTTAAAGGTTTACAGACTTCGCAAGGACATCACATAACCCATTTGCAATATGCAGATGACACTCTGATTTTCCTGCCGAATGATTATACCTCTCTATTGCATGTCAAGAGGATCCTCCGCTGGTTTGAGATCATTTCAGGACTGAAAGTTAATTTCTATAAAAGGTCACTTATAGGAATTAATTTGGATAACGAATACACTTCAGGTCTGGCTAACACAATTTTCTGTCGCAGTGACTCCTTCCCAGTCAGATACCTTGGGTTGCCTCTTGGCGCTAACCCAAATAGGCTCTCCACTTGGAAACCGGTATTGTCCACAATCAGAGCAAAGTTAAGCAAATGGAAAGGGAAGTTTTTGAGCATGGCCGGAAGGATATGTCTTATTAAATCTGTCTTAAACTCTCTACCTCTATACTATATGTCGGTCTTTATTATGCCAAAGGGCATTGCAAAAGCAATATCCTCAATCAACCGTTGTTTTCTCTGGAAGGGCTCCTCAAATTCACATGGTATTTGTAAGGTTGCTTGGCATAAGGTAATTAAGAGTAAGCCACTGGGAGGTCTCGGGCTTGGTTCTATTCACAGTAAAAATTTGGCTCTGATGTTTAAATGGCTTTGGAACCTTGACAAAGGAGTGGTAGGAGGTTGGCAAGAGCTCATCTTACGAAAGTACCGGCCACATTTTTCAAATGGCCTTCCTATGTTTGCAGGTTCTTTATCTCCAACTTGGTGTGGCATGGTATCTGCAATTTCCTTAAATCACAGCATAACTGCTCCCATCCAATCCAATGTTGGGTTTAAGGTGGGTGATGGGAGACACATCAGGTTTTGGTCTGATTCTTGGCTAGGCTATGCAGCCCCTCTCCAGTTCATGTTCCCTAGGCTCTACAACCTCTCCCTGCAGCAATCTTTAAGCATTGCAGAAGTTCATAACCCAACAGATAACTCAATCAATCTTTCTTGGAGAAGACCACTTCGATCCCGAGAACTCTGCATGTGTGAAAGCTTGATAGCAGAAGTGGAACGTGGCCTAGTCTTCTCTGATGGTGAAGACAACAAGATTTGGAAACACCATAGCTCCAACAATTACACAGTCTCCTCTGGGTGCCATCTCTTTGACGGTTTAAATGTTTCAGGACATCTGCACTCCCATGCTTTGCTTTGGAAAGGGTTTGCGCCTCAAAAAATAGATGTGTTCATATGGCTTCTTTTAAATGGCAGTGTCTGCACAAAGGGTTTCTTAGCTGAGAGGAGAATCATCAATTACGAGGAAGCTCTTTGTCCTTTCTGCTGCAAGGAGATTGAGACTACACATCATCTTTTCCATCTTTGTCCAAAATCATGGTCTCTTTGGGGTAGACTATTTAGTTGGTTTGGGTGTGTAGGTTGTCTGCCAAAAGAACCATATCATAACCTTCAGGAATGGTCCAACATGGTAAAAGGAAAATTCCAGCGTCAGGCAATTACCCTTCTCTGTAAAGGATTATACTGGTCAATTTGGATAGCGCGCAACCACATGATCTTTGACAACAAAACTCCAGACTGGGATGTGATTTTTGACCTCACCTTTCATCGGTTGGCCTTTTGGTTGAAGTCCTTTGTTAAAAATTTCAGCTATACGGACTCTGATCTTTATAGGAATCCTGAATGTATTATGAACTGGACTAACTAGTCAGGTCTTTAGATTCTTTGTTTTCTTAATGTATTTTGAATTTCCCATGTAATCTTCCTTTTCAGCCCTCATCTCCTTAATGGGGGCATATTATTTATAATATTCTCGATTACTATAAAAAAAAAAAATACTTACATTTTGTTGACTATTCTTTGCCGTGAGTCAGGCTGCAATTGAGTTCTCCAATCACCTGTGTCCATCACAGGTTCTCCACCTGGGGCAGTGGGCCTCCAACTATTGGCATCCATGGGGTTTTGGCCAACCAAAAAAAATCACTTCTATCACCAAAAAAAAAATTTAATTATATTGCACGTTAGAATAGACCCTAAAAAGAAAGTCAGGAACAGAAGAGTAAGAGCACATCAAAGTCATGAAAGTTGGAATATCAGTTTATTCAGACTTGAATAGATTTAAAAAGAACTTCCATCTAATAGCATGTACTTTATTAAAGAATTCTGCCAAATATGGATGCATAAAATCTGAACAGTCATAACAAATATACACGACCATTCAGGGCAAGGTGCTAGGATCTTGGGTATTCGGGTATTCAGGTATCATAACCAAGATTTGGGCCTGAATCTTCATGGTGCTTCTAAAACCAAGGAAGCAAAAAACTAGCCAGCTAGTTCATAACTTGCCGCACCAACAGATGGTGAGTGTTGGTAAACCAAGCCATAGAGAAACTCATGGTGCTTCAATTTTAACTTGATGTTTTCTAGCAACACTTGTGATACATCATCGATGCAATGTTTACAATGACAAACTTGCATTTGTATTCATTGTGGTTTTAAGTTCACAGATTCTGATCAAATAGATATTTAATGTTCCAAAAACACTGTATACGCATTTAAATGCTTTACTTCAATAGATAGATTAAGTTAACTTTCTAGATATCAGTATATCACATCATACCAATTTAGATTCAGCACAGGACCTTTTTCAGGTGCTTACCAATTTTTACTCGCAAGCAAATACATACAGTCAAACCCCCTCCCCCTCCCCTCCTGTTCTTGTTATTTATGCATGTATTAACTTTTCTGAAAGACTAAATGTTGTAGGGAGCAAATAGTGTAAATAGAACGAGGAGAATACCACATCCCCAAAAGAATAAAGAAAGAAGAAGAAAACAAAACAAAGTCATAAAACAAGGCTTTTCAATCCCCCGATGAATATCAGCAGTCTAAATACCCATGAAGAGGCCACAAACAAAAACCCATCCCAAAGAGATTGTCTAGGATGTTTTAAGCTAGGAAAATGAAGAAGAAAAGGACGAGCATTAACATGACCAAATTATAAAATTTAAAGTTCTTTTCTTTCTTTCTTTTTTCCATGTGTGAGCGAGCATAAAACCCAAGGATATCGTATTGTTGTTAAAAACACAATTATCGATTGAGCCTAAAAGATTTGAATTGATTTCTACTCTCCAATTAAAAATAAAACTAAAAAATAAAAATAAAATAAATTTGGGTTTCAAGAATTCAGGGCTTAATTTGCCTTTCCAACTTCCATTAACAATGTGAGCGGCTCGCACATTAGTTGCTTATGTTTATTGATGATAGCTTTTATTGTCTTTTTTCTTTTCGTTTGTAATTCACAACAATAGAGTGGGTCTGATTATCTTGGTCTGGAATTGATAGCATTGTTCGCTAGAACAACAGATTAGGTCTGATTATCTTGGTCTGAAATTGGCAGGGAAAAATAAAAACAGAAACTTGCACTGTTTGCTTTAGATGGCTTGAGCATTGTTTCCTAGATGTTCATTAATTACATTTTTCACGCTATTATTGTTCTCTTTTGAACTGCCAAAATGATTGGTTGGATAATAGCCACTGTGATTGGAGAAACTGAAATAATTTATAGTCTGCGAGTCTGTAAATTCATTACGGCAGTCATGTTTTTATCCGAACATTGCCAAGAGTCAAGATCAAAGTTAAATCAATATTAAAAAAATTGAAAAAAAACCCTAAGATAAAAGTGACAAAATTTATAAAACTCAAAGGCCAAATGAGAAGATAAAAAAAAAACAATTAAAGAAAAAATTGAATTATCCATGACCTGGGATATGAAATAGAAATAATCTTACAAAAAAAAAACCCAAAATAAATAACAAAGTTTAAGGCCTAATAACTCAAGGTTGATGATAAAAAAAAATTAATTTTCAAAAAGAACTTAAAAAATTACCAAACTTAAAACGAGTTGATATTCAAAATTGGTAGAGTGAGTTATGAGACCGGGATTAGTGTATTCATACAGTTTTGACTTGTCTTTTTTTATTGTTTTTCTTTTTCTAGTTTTTTCATTTAGTGTTGGATATGACTTTTTTGTTACCTTTTATAAGAGCATATGATTGTTTCATAAAAAAAAGAACTATAGGAAACAGAGTTGTTAAACACAACGAAGCACATGACTTATGTCGCGATATCAAATATCTTAATCTTAGTTATTTATTTATCAAATATTGATCTAATTACTAAATACATGTATAGTTATTTTGATTTGTGATTGGAAAAAAAAATTATATTAAAAAGCACATTGTAAGAGCCTGCTTATTTTTTTCACTTAAAAAAATAATCACCCTGCCGTAGAGCGCCAATACAAATCTAGTTACTTATAATATAAAGTGTGTGGGGGCGAACACTATGTAGGTGAACATTATACAACGATATTGTTCATCCCCTCATGTTTGATGTGCTAAGGATATAGAACCAAGTAATTGTTTCTTCCCTGAGACTAAGAGTCGGTGCGTAGCAGAATGAGCCTTCCTTCTCTCCTTCTGGTCAATCGTCTTGGAGGGCCTATGTTCTTGCCTTGATCAAGACTCCTATCTTATCTTAGTTATTCAACAAATATGAAGAAATTTTCTAAAATCATTTCTTGACATAACATCTCACCCACCCCTCAGCCCTTTGTCAAGTCCACCGTCTTGGAGAGCCTATGTTCTTGCCTTGATCAAGACTCCTATCTTAGTTATTCAACAAATATGAAGAAATTTTCCAAAATTATTTCTTGACGTAACCCCTCAGCCCTTTCTCAAGTCCTCCGCCACTCTCGGTAAATTATTCTATAACATCAGTCTGAGAAATCGAACAAAGAGGGCGATGATTGGGCATCAGTCTTGAAACCACAATGATCCGATGGACGAGAGCCGCTAGTGGAGAAGGATTCATGCATCTCTGTTTCTCTGTATTTCTCATGCTCTTCAATCAATGGAAAGAGGAAACACCACAGAAAGGTGTAAACTGACAAGAAATTCAATGCTCACACTTTGAATTTTAATTTGCATGTATCAGGTCATTGACAGCTATCCATTAAAATTACAGAGTAAAATCTCATTTATCAAGATGGTCTTAATCGGGGATCAAAAATTTGATGGACAGATTGTTAAATAGGAATTCTCTGTATCTAGAGAAGATACAGAGATGAGTTGAAACTTGTTAATTCATCTTAAAAAGATACGTAGCCCCTGCGTTATGGCAAAGATAGATATTTTCGAGAAGGTGGTGCTCAAGGGTTTTAAGGGAGTTTTCTCAGGAAAACAAAAGTCCATAAACAACTTTTCTTAAGGAGCTCAAATTCTCAATTAATTAATTAATTAATTATAGATTAGGTTTAACTTTCACACGGTTTAAGTTTTTTTTTAATAAAAAAATATTAACAATACCTACATAATTTTTTTTTACATTAAAAAAAAATATAATCTAACTTGTAGCGTAGCACATGTTAAAAATATATTATTTTCACTATTAGAGACAAGAAGTAATTTGTTAAATCTTTTTAAATACACTAGATGGAGGTGCATCTTTAAAGTTGTTAAAATAAGAATTTACTTTAGATTAATATACAATCTATTCTAACCAATTGATACAATAGAATATAATAAATTTAGAGTAGAAGTTCTAAATATGGTGACTGTAAATTAGTGGCATGAGTTGTTCCTCCAATATGCTACTTCTCTTCAACCAAGAATATTCATTAACTTTGTTGCCCATCCCGCATGGCGTCAATGGTGATTTTTGCTTGTTCGTTCGATTGTTGGAGTCATCACCTAGTATTTGATTCAGGGTTAGTAGGAAATCCGAATGCATTGGTCTTTGTCAGAGATTCACAAGTAAAAAACTGGTTGTGGCTGGGGAAGGTATTAGCACCCCTAACACACCTTACCTAAAATAAGCTACTTTGCAATTTGATGTAATTTAAAAGAAAACTCCTACTATGTCTGTCATGACTAGCTCTTTCAACTTATCTCAAGGTGTATGTACCATAAAAATATCCTTTAATAATGAAAACTTATTACTTGATCAAAATTTTATAAACAACTTTTTTTTTATTAAAAGCTATATCGATAAAGAGATGGTGAATTATATATTGGTGGATAATGGTTCAACTATTAATATACTACCTCTTAATATTATAAAAGAGCTTGAGATTCATATTTATGTTCATATATAAAAAAAAAAATGTCATTTTCACACAAACATAAATTTGCTTACATGCGATATTTGTGAATGTATGGTATATAATTTTTGTAAGAAAGTTTTATAAACTGATTTATGAAACAAAACTGAAGATGCGTCTTTAATGTCTCTATTCTGCTCTTGTAATTAAATCATTAAGTTTCATTTTTAATGACCAGGCAAAGTATACAGAAGTTAGTAGCAGCGAGCAAGAACCCTGAACTCACAAACGACACCAATATCAGAAATGTGAGGAATCATTAGCAAAAGGTAAAAACAAATAATGACATAAGGAAGTGTCGGTCAAGTAATATACATATCTCTATTTTTACTTCTTCCAGAGATACAGTGTATAGGAGTTTATTTGGCCACCCTTCTGGCTAAAAATTATAGGTACGAGCTTCATGGTTAATTTTCTTGAACCGGAGAACCCTTCGTTTTTGACCATGTTCCAAGATATATAAGTGAATTAGTTGTAAAACAGGGGAGTCTCTGTGAAAACATTACAAGAGCATTTACTTAAATGATTCATCAAACAGTACGCATAAGGAAATCACCAGGAAATTGCTGGATGGTTGTGTTTAAAAATCAAAATGGTACACAGCAAGTCAAGCATCCGCGTTCACAACCTTAAATGATTTTCACACCCTGCTTTTCTTTCCATTCACGCAAACAGATAGTGCATAAAAGCACTACGACCATAATTGACTCCCAGTCAATACGGTCAACGCAAATTGTTTAGTGAAGTATTAAATTGTTTGGTGAGGTTACATGCCAACAAAACTAATTTGAATATAGCTAACTCCAAAATTATAAACATATTTATTAGTATAGGGATTAGTTAAAACAACAAGTTATCATTGTCCCTGAGAATTAATATACAGCTTAGCATTTTGAAGGCACCAGCTGCTTGTGGGCAGAGGTACATTTATTTCTGTTAACTTTCTAATATTAGATCTTGCATAATTTATTAAATAATGTAAGGCACAAAACAGATCATAATAAAAGACAATAAAAACAAGTGATATATTTGTTGCACATGGCAAGTTATAAAATGTTTGATATACACTTTGGACATCACAAGGGTTGATCATTGTCTTGTACACAGTTTTTTTTTTAATAGGATTTATCTCAATAATGTGCTCATGATCATGAGATTAGTGTATTTATATAATTTTGCTCCGTTTCTTTTTTCAATTTCTTTTTTCTAGTTTCTTCATTTAATATTGGGTATGACTTTTTTGTTACCTTTTATCACAGCATATGGTTGTTTCATAAAAAAAACAAAAAAAAAAACTCTACACTTATCTCTTGATATTTTTTAATTTTTATTTTGAGTCATCATTTATGGTTTTTTTCGCTTATTAACACATATAATTTTTGATTTATTTGACTATATTTGTAAAGTTTTTGATTTTCACTTAATTTTTTTAAAAAATAAAATGAGTGGGCACTCAAAGATTCATATACCTTATATTCCAAGCAAGAAGAGACAAGAAAAACAGTAGGTGATGTTCTTTTCTCCAACTATAAATGGATAAAGAGATTAATACCAAAAACATGGACAAAAATTAATGTGGACCCACACCACTTTGATTATTTTTCTGTTGAAGTACTTGATAATCTAGTGTATGTCCATAAATTTGTTTACATTGGTTTCTGTAATAAAAGTATATAAAAAAATATTGAATTTGTTTATCCTGGTCTCATGATTTAGGTCATAGACTTGATGTGTTAACTCGAGTTTTATGTTATTACTTCCTCCCCTCTTGTATATACTGTCCTCTGTTTTTCTTTTATGCTAGCTATAGCCTCTAATTTTGGCTCTAGCACCATTCTATAATAATACTCGACTGAAAAAAGAAAAAGAAAAGCAGAAGCAGAAATAACTCGACAATTTCTCTAATGTGCAAAGGAGTGTTTGACGTGCTAAGGATATAGAGCCTTCCTTCTATCCTTCAGGTCAATCGTCTTGGAGAGCCTATGTTCTTGCCTTGATCAAGACTCCCATCTTATCTTAGTTATTCAACAAATATGAAGAAATTTTCTAAAATCATTTCTTGACACAACATCTCACCCACCCCTCAGCCCTTGTCAAGTCCTCCGTCCCCTTATGCCCGATGGTTGGGCATCAGTCTTGAAACCACAATGATCCGATGGAAGAGAGCCGCTAGTGGAGAAGGATTCATGCATCTCTGCTTCTGTGTATTTCTCATGCTCTTTTTCACTGTGCAACAGAACTTTTGCCTTTTCAGTTTTTCCTCTTAGACGCTCTTCAATCAATGGAAAGAGGAAACACCACAGAAAGGTGTAAACTGACAAGAAATTCAATGCTCACACTTTGAATTTTAATTTGCATGTTTCAGGTCATTGACAGCTATCCATTAAAGTTTTGGGTGTAAATAACTTGATTTTGAAAACCATGCATGAAGCGCGCGCATATTGTTCCTATGTATTCAGATACCACACAAATTATATCTTATTTTAAAAATAATTATTTCCATATTCTTAAACATTTCATGTTAAGTAAAAAAGAGATGGAAACAACAGAATTAAGTGAGTTTTGATAGTTACAGAACGAACATCATAACATTTGTCATATCAGGTCTGCAATGAAAGATACTACTATGCAAGTTGGGATGGGACCTGTCGCGCGTGTGCGGCGGCGCGACGATCGTCCTCCCTCAAGGAAAATAAATAATTTGGAATATGGTTTTATTCCTGGTAAGAGATGTAGAGACAAAGAATTCTTGTCTCATATCATAAAAAAAAAAAAAAATGGGAGTCGCCACCTAGTATTCTGGTTACTAGGAACCCTAACTGGTCTCAGAGATGGGGTACGGAGACTGGTTGCGTAAAGGGAAGGTATTAGCACCCCAACTACGCCCTACCTAAGATAGGCTGCATTGTTTTAATGTCTGATAAAATCTAAAATCATGTTGTGATTTTTTAATTGTTGGTTCGTTTATGGTTTAAGAAAAGTCCTCCTTTGTAAGGAGATCTTTATCTTATCGGTTAAAATCCTAACTATTTGAAGTCGTCAAAAGAAAATATCTTTTTAATATCAGGAATATGTTTTACGTATAAATTCATAATCTTTGATACTAAAATCAAACAAAATAAAATTTTTGTTGTTTTTGAGATTTTGGCCAATGTTCTCTTGACTTTAATAAACTGGTTATTAAAGCCAAAATGCATGCTAAAATATTGTTTTTTTTTTTTACATATGAAAAATACGATATGATTTTTATATTTGAGACACTTGGCCGTATGCACAAAAACATTTTTTTCTCTTTTTTACAATTGTTTTTTTTTTTGTATTTTTGGAAGTTTTTGCCGAAAACCGGGTATTTTAATACCGGATTTATATTTTTACGATGTAAAATACAGACCGATATTAAGCAAAATTGATAAAAAAAAACAATATGCTGGAAAAATTGTAAAAATTCTGACGCGGCGGAGCTTCCAACTGGAGCGGTGGACGGCGGTGCTGCTGGGGATCGGAGGGTGGCAGAGGCGGTGTTTTCTTCTTTTTTTCTTCTCCCCTGCTTCTTTCTCTCTTCTACGTTCTCCCTTCTCTCTCCTTTCCTTTCTTCTTCTCTCTCTTTCTCTCGGTTAGTCTCTCCCTCTCGATCTCTTTTTTGTTTTTTTTTTTTTCAGCAGCCCTCCCCTGTATTTATAAGAAAACAGGGGAGGGCGAACGTGTTGGGGCGGCTACTGCTGGCCGCCCCCTCCACTACCTTCAACGGATAACAACGTCAGGCAAGTGGGTGTCCATGGTGGGCGTCTTTTTGTGCAAAAAACAGGAAAGAAAGTAGGTGAAAAGAGAAGAGAAAAACGATTCTTCTCCCCTGTTCTCTGCGCGTCCAGGGGAAGAAGATGATGGTGCCATTTCCAAACGGCACCGTTTTGCGTTTTCCTTTTTTTTTTTTGCATGAAACGACGCCGTTTTGGTCAAAACGCGTCGTTTCATTTAAAAGGAAAATGCGCCAAAAACGCGTCAGATTCAAAAAAGGCCCTCAATTTGCGCACATTTTGCAGTTTAGTCCTTGGTCTCGGATTTCTTCAAATTATTCCCTAATTGGCTATTAAACTTCAATATTTATTCAATTAAGCCCCTAATTTGACCAAATGAACTTCCAAAAATTATAATTTGAGCCCAGAAAATTAATTTCTTCTAATTAAAGCCCAAATTAACTCCAAAAATCAATTTTTCTTGCAATTAAACTCTCCATAAATTCAATTAAACCTTTAATAAAATTTAATTGAGTCCATAAACTTCTGAATTTGGATTTTTCTTCCTCAAATTGAATTTTATTTATCATCGGGGCTCTCATTAGTCAATGATATACTGTCAAAAAATAATTTTTATATTTTTGAACATCCTCAAACAATTTTTGAACATTTTTAAGGCGCTCTGGTATTTTTTCACTGTTATATTTTTTTTAATAAATATTTTTTTGTATATATTGTTTTTTTTTTTGTGAGGACCCAAAAATGGGTTACAACAGATGCCCCCTCTTTATAATACTTACGGAGCAAAGATTTTGCATAGTAAGTGTTATAAAGATAGATAAAACCGAATTTTCGACACCATTCTCCTCCAACTTGACTGGCTAGAAAACCCATTCGGCTATTTCTTTGTATAAAAGCAAAACATTATGTGCGGTTGGGCTTCTTAAGATTCCTTTCACCAATCCCCTCTAACTAAAATAACAAAACTCTATGTATGGTTAAGATAGACTGAGATTCCTTTCGCTAATCCCCTCTAACCAGAACCAAAACCTGCGTGGTTAGGATAGACTGAGATTCCTTTTGCTAATCCCCTCTAACCAGAACCAAAATCCTATGTGTGGTTGGGATAGACTAAGATTCCTTTCGGCAATCCCCTCTAACCAGAACCAAAATCCTGTGTGTGGTTGGGATAGACTGAGATTCTTTTCGGCAATCCCCTCTAACCAGAACCAAAATCCTGTGTGTGGTTGGGATAGACTGAGATTTCTTTCGGCAATCCCCTCTAACCAGAACCAAAATCCTATGTGTGGTTGGGATAGACTGAGATCCCTTTCGACAATCCCCTCTAACCAGAACCAAAACCGTGTGTGTGGTTGGGATAGACTAAGATCCCTTTCGGCAATCCCCTCTAACCAGAACCAAAATCCTGTCTGTGGTTGGGATAGACTGAGATTCCTTTCGGCAATCCCCTCTAACCAGAACCAAAATCCTATGTGTGGTTGGGATAGACTGAGATCCCTTTCGGCAATCCCCTCTAACCAGAACCAAAAACTTGTGTGTGGTTGGGATAGACTGAGATCCCTTTCGGAAATCCCCTCTAACCAGAACCAAAATCCTGTGTGTGGTTGGGATAGACTGAGATTCCTTTCAGCAATCCCCTCTAACCAAAACCAAAATCCTGTGTGTGGTTGGGATAGACTGAGATTCCTTTTGGCAATCCCCTCTAACCAGAACCAAAATTCTGTGTATAGCTCAGTCAACCTGAAATCACATCTAGCGATTCCCTTTAACCAAAACAGTTTCATTGTAATGAGGGACCTACCCAGGTGGAAATAATATGAAGTGTGGTATAGTGTCCACAAACTCGTTGGACCTTTACTTAGATATTTTCCTTAAGCTAGTAAACACAACAAATTGTGCATGCAATGGTCTAAAATGTAATGATAATGCATGCACCCTTACGTGAATTGAAACATAGGTCCTTGAGGTTTCATAAAACCCTTTCCTTTGTATGAGCTTGTCTTGTGCTTTTGCAATCAGTTGCTGGTATATGTTTCTTGCACTGTCTTTTTCTTATCCATTATATTTCAAGGAAGGAATCTCCACTTCTTCACTGGGCGCCCCATCACCTTTTTTTTGCCAATGTTTTATTTGTCTTTCTCAAAATAAAGGGCTTTTGTTTTTTTTTTCTTTTGTTTTTTTTTCTTTTGTTTTTTTTTTTTTTGTCTGACATAATAGAAAAGGACAGGGTTGCCTAAAGAAAAGGAATCTTTAACAACACGAAACAAACTTGAACTTGTTCATGACTACAAGTACTGTCAACATACACACTAAAGACTTGTTTAAGCAATTCCCAATACCAGTTTTCTCGGGTTTTAGGATGTCGTCGTCTTTTAGGTTAAGCTCTTCATTTTTTTTTTTTTTTTTCAAAAGTGACCTTCTGCTTAATCTTTTGAAAAGGGTTCAAGCATAGACTGGAAAAAGCTGTATATATAAAAGAATTTGCCTCATACTAGCATTTGTTTTTTTGCACGGAGCACAGCAGATTACCATACTGTATCAAACCATGTGGGTCATGAGATCAAAGTTTATCAAACCAAGTTACATGCGCTTGATTAGAAAGGACTTTTAACGGCTTGTAATGTAGGCTATAGTTATGGGCTATGAAAAAAAAAATTCATGGTCTCAAAAAGTGTTTAAGGGTTTTAATGATCTAAGATCAACTTATTCAGCAATCATATTTCTGGTATATATATTGATTCTAGGAAAGTCATTTGGAGAGTCTGTTCTTGATACCAAAACCCAAAGTTTGTAATTCTTCTCTCTTTTTTTTTAGAACGTTGCCTTTAGTGCCTTTGTTGTGTCTGCTAATTAAGACATAACCAAATCTCCTCATCTATCTTCACTGCTTTGTCTGGATGATAATAAGAGACCAGATATTACATGGGCAATTCTAGCATCCCTTTTCACTGCTGTGTTTGGAAGTATTGGGTTCGATATTAGTATCCATATTTTCTACCCTCTAGTCGGGCTCCCCCCCTTTTTTTTAATTATCGTTAATCTTTATCTTGAACCTTCCCCTTTCCTATTGATTCTGTTAGTGTCTTCCCAATACTTCATATTTACCCCCAGTGTGGGGTGTGATCCTAGTCAGGGTTGTGATAAAGAAAAAAAACGATCCAGCTCAAATAGGGACTACGAAGGATGAAATTATTTAGAAACATGAATGGATGACAAAGATGGTCTTTCCTCATCTCAAAACGCATATTGTTAAGTTTGATAAACCTTGTTCTTATCCCAGGAAAAATATGTATGGTTACAGAGATGGTTAACTAACCATTCATCCATGCAAATCCAAATAATGCTAGTAAAGACAAAGTTTTATCTCAGGGTTAGCTTTGAGGTTTATTTCGGTTTGGTCACTTCTTTAATAGGAACTGCTTAAATTTCATCTTTGAGCACTATATGATGCATTTCTTGTAATCATGCACAAAATCAGTTCTGTTAAGATGCACAATCTGAGTATGTTGAGATCAATGAAACGACAGGGTTCTTTATATAAGGAAATCATGGCCAAACTTTACTTTATTGATTTCATGAGAAAACTGAACACATTTAGACATAATATCTCTTTATAGAGTCAGAATTCACAGGTCTGGGTAGATCTTCTCTATCCATTCTGGACAATTTCAGAGCTCCTCCTGAGAAGGCCTTCCTTACTACATAGGGACCTTCATAATTTGGAGCCCACTTGCTGCAATCTTCTCCTGGCAGAGATATTAATCTCTTCAGCACTAGATCTCCTTCTTGGAACACACGAGGTCTAACCTTCTTGTCATATGCCTTGGCCATCCTTTTCTGGTAAAGTTGATGATGACAGATTACGGCTATCCTCCTTTCACTTATCAAGTTTAACTGCTCATATCTCACCTTGGCCCAATCAACCTCTTATAATTCAGAATCTATCAACACCCTTAATGATGGGATGTCAACTTCCAACGACATTACTGCCTCCATTCCATATACCAACGAATATGGGGTTGCTCCAGTCGAGGTTCTTATTGTAGTACGATATGCGTGGAGAGCAAATGACAACATCTCGTGCCAATCTTTATAGGTGACTACCATTTTTTGAACGATTTTCTTGATGTTCTTATTGGCTGCTTCCACGGCCCCATTCATCTTTGGCCTATATGATGAGGAATTTGAATGTTTGATCTTCCATTTA
Source organism: Populus alba (assembly GCF_005239225.2). NCBI lineage: Eukaryota > Viridiplantae > Streptophyta > Magnoliopsida > Malpighiales > Salicaceae > Populus > Populus alba. The sequence continues at coordinate 4,115,520 of NC_133286.1, read as the reverse complement.
ATACAAAGCTCTGCTATCATTTTGCCATTGAAATTCTGAGCATTATCAGTCACTATCTTTTATGGCACCCCATAACGACAAATCAAGTCTTTCTCTATGAACCTCTTGACCACTTTCTGAGTCACATGAGCGTAGGAACAGGCTTCTACCCATTTCGTGAAATAATCAATGGCTACAAGGATGAATCTATGCCCATTGCTGGCTTTTAGGTTAACAGGCCCGATCACATCAAGTCCCCACATTGCGAACGACCAGGGAGATACTAGATTAAACAAAGGGGTTGGAGGTGCGTTGACTCTATCACTATGCACCTGGCACTTGTGACATGTTTTAATGTAGTCAATGTAGTCTTTCTCTAATGTCATCCAGAAATAACCAGCCCTTTGTATTTTCCTTGCCATCATATGTCCGCTAGCATGAGTTGAGCAAATCCCTTCATGAACCTCTTGCAAAGCCTTTCTAGCATCTGTTGCACTTAAACACCTTAGCAAGGTTCCATCAAATGATCTTTTATACAGAATCTCTCCATCTAGATAAAAACTCATAGCCAATCTCCTTATGGTTTTCTTATCCATCTTCGAAGCTTCCTCTGGATATTCTTGCTTTTGCACGAAGTTCTTGATATCGTAATACCAAGGCTTCCCATCTATCTCTTCTTCAATGGAGTAACAATAAGCTGGATTATTTCTAATGTCAATGTGTACTGGTTGTACCTTATACCCGAGATCAATGGTGGCCATAACAGCTAAGGTAGCCAAAGCATATGCAAAATGGTTCCCTTCTCTTCCCAAGTGAGTGAACTTTATCTCTTCGAAGTTGCCTAATAGTGAGGACAAGTATTCCTGGTAAGGCTTTAACTTTTCTTCCTTGGTTTGCCATTCTCCCTTCACCTGATAGATAATCAACATTGAGTCACCATATACATCCAGTTTTTTAATCTTCATCTCTAATGCATCTTCTAAACCAAGAATGCAAGCTTCATATTTAGCTGTATTGTTGGTGCATTCAAAATGCAATTTAACTGAAACTGGATACAACTTTCGATCAGGAGAGACTATCACTGCACCGGCCCCATTACCATATACATTCACTGCTCCATCAAAAAACATAGTCCACCAATCTGTCATCTCTTCTTCTCTCTCTATTGATAATAAATTTTCATGCGGAAAATCAAAATCCAGTGGCTCGTAATCTTCAATAGCATTATCAGCTAAGTGGTCAGCAATGACGCTCCCCTTCACAGCTTTTCGTGTCATATATATGATATCATATTCTGATAGCAAAACCTGCCACCTTGCAATGCGGCTGGAGAGATAGGGCTTGTTACATATGTACCTCAATGGATCCACTTGTGAAATCAACCAAGTGGTGTGATATAACATATAATATCGTAATCGTTTTGCTGCCCATCCCAATGCACAACATAGTTTTTCTATTACCGTGTATCTAGACTCACATTCAGTGAACTTTTTACTTAGATAATAGATAGCCCTTTCTTTTACACATCCCATAGTTGTTTCTGTTACTGTCAAATACAATAGTAAAGGCCTTCCTAACATAGGAGGCACAAGCAAAGGTAGATTTTGCAAATAACACTTGATTTTATTGAATGCCTCTTCACACTCCTCATTCCAAGTCCCAAGATTCTTTTTCCTCAGCAATCGGAAGATAGGTTCACATGTGGTAGTTAGCTGGGCTATGAATCGGGCAATATAGTTCAGCCTGCCTAAAAATCCCCTCACCTCTTTCTCTGACTTTGGGGTTGGCATGGATTGGATGGCTTTTGCTTTATCAGGATCCACCTCTATACCTTTCTCACTGACTACAAATCCCAGCAGCTTGCCAGACTTAACCCCAAATGAACATTTTTGCAGGGTTGAGCCTTAATTCATACTTTCTCAATCTCTCAAATAACTTCCTCAACACCTTGACATGATCTTCTCCCTCTTTTGATTTGGCAATCATATCATCCACATACACCTCGATTTCTTTATGCATCATATCATGGAATAAAGTCACCATAGCTCTTTGATAGGTGGCACCTGCTTTCTTTAAACTGAACGGCATAACCTTGTAGCAGTAGGTTCCCCAAGGGGTGACAAACGTCGTTTTTGCCCTATCTTCTATAGCCATATTTATCTGGTTGTATCCTGAGAAACCATCCATAAAGGAATAAGTGGAATTACGGGCAGCATTGTCCACTAAAATATCTATGTGAGGTAGTGGAAAATCATCTTTAGGGCTAGCTTTGTTCAAATCTCGGAAGTCCACACAAACTCTAATTTTCCCTTCCTTTTTTGGTACGACAACAATGTTGGATACCCACTGCGAGTATGTAACAACTTCTAAGAATCCAGCATTCCATTGTTTCTCGAGTTCCGCTTTCACTTTGATCCATGTATCCGGGTGTGCTCTTCTCAACTTCTGCTTGACTGGTTTACACCCTTCCTCTAATGGGATCTTATGTACCACAATATTTGTGTTCAAACCAGGTTTATCCTTGTAAGACCAAGTAAAAACATCTGAGTACTCATGTAGTAAAGCACTTAACTCCGTCGTTTGCTTAAGCGTGATCAGTGTCCCTATTTTTAATTCTTTTTTAGACTGATCACAACCTACATTTATGATTTTAAGTTCTTCAGCAGCAGGTTCCCATGTTTTTTCATGTTGCTCTACTAGTTTTGTGAATTCTTTAATATTGTTTTCATCCCCTTCTTCTTCTTCCATCATGGTCACATGTTCGTTAAAGTTTGGTCATTCATTTTTGATATTAAATGTATGTGATGTTGTGGAAGATTCGCTTTCAGGCTTCCTGAAAGCAAAAAATGTTTGATGTAAAAGCGAGGAGAGAGGAAAAAAAACAGATGAATGTAGAAAAAGTATGATCTCCTTGATTATGATAAAAGTGGGATCACTGATAAAGACAAAATCTAGTTGACATCATGAGCCTTGATTATCAACTAGAATGACAAAAGCAAATAAACAAACAAAAGTATATGAAAGCAAACACAAGGGGTTTACATTTTAAATACTAGCGGAGCTTCTTGGGTCACCCAGTTTTGAAACTTTTCACCTTCAACCAACCTTCGCACAAAAGTCTTGGTGGGGAGTTCTTCTAGAATATGCACAGTCAGTTGTGGTAGCACTTCATCTTCCATTTCAACTACTGTTTTTGTGCCACTTCCTTCCTCCTTATCGTCTTCCAAGGTGTTGATGCTCATAGTTGCCAACCTTTAAATATCATCTTCTGCTCGGTTATCTGGTTGCATTACATATGCTGCCTTTGGGAAAGAAACCGTCAGTGGAGGGATTTCCAGTTCTTCTTTGTCAGGCTCCCTTCCCTCAATTCTAGCCATTCTTCATTCTCTTTGTTTATTAGCAGCCTAACGATGATCCTCCTTCTTAGGCTTATATCACAACCCAAATCTTTGGTTGACAGCTCTGATTGCCTTAATCCTGTTTTGTATTCCCGTGATAGGGTCATATTGGAATGGGATTCCTCGTTCCAAGAAACATTGAATTGCCATCTTTGCTGTTGCTGATATCTTCGGCTTTCTTAGCACTGTGCTTTCAGGTACCCACTCAGTGTTTACAATCTCAAAGGCATGAAGATTCTCATCCGTGCAATCCTCCACCTCCAGGAAGGGTATGGTCATATTCTTTACCATGGAGATTGTTTCCTCTGCTTTGACGGTTACCAACATCCCGTTCATGATATATTTCAAACACTGGTGTAATGAGGAAGGTACTACTCCAGTTGTATGAATCCAAGGCCTTCCGAGTAACATACTATAAGAAGGGTGGATATCCATAACTTGAAATGTGGTTAAGAACATTTATGGACCCATATAGAGCTCGACCTCTAAATTCCCAAGGACTGGTCTAGGTGAGCCATCATATGCTCTTGCCATCATAGTGCTAGGCTTCATATGAGATTCATCAACTGGCATTTCTTTCAGCATATATTTGGGCAATACATTAAGAGCCGAACCATTATCAACAAGTACCTTTCCAATAAGGAAATCTTTGCATTTCATAGTGATATACAATGGTTTGTTATGCTCAGTTCCTTCAGCATTTAGTTCGTCAGCCGTGAAATATAGGTAATTCGAAGCGTGGATCCTCCCTACCAAATGCTCCATGGTTTTTTGTTCAATGTCCCGGGGTACATATGCCTCGTTCAGTACCTTTGGTAAGGCATTTCGATGAGGCTCTGAGGTTAGTATCAAGGACATGAGAGATATCCTTGCTGGAGTCTTTTTTAGTTGATCCACTATGCAATACTCACTATGCTTTATCAACTTTAGAAATTCATTTGACTCCTTCTCTGTTACTGGCTCATTCACCTCTACTTCTTTATCAAGATCCACCATTTCTTTGCTTTTGGCCTTCTTCAACTCCTCAAGTGTAAAACAGCGGCCACTCCGTGTTAGCCCACTAACCTCAGAATGAAATAAAGGGAGGGGGGCTTGAATGTTCGAGGTACAAACATAGTTATATGGCATTGCACTGTGATCTCTTTTTGTAAATGAAGGTTTAGTCAAGATCAGCTTTGAGAACCCATTAGCCATAGTTTGAACTCTACAGACCTCTGACAATTTATCTTGGCCTTCCATCATACTCACCTCTTGGTTGCCCCCCAGGGTTTCAAGTCTCAATTCTCCCATGAGTAACATCTTTGCAACCTTCTGGCGAAACTTGACACAATCTTTGATATGATGTCCCTCCATCCTGTGGAACTCACAATAGTTATCACTTTCCAGCTAACATATAGTGCTTATGTTTAGGAATCCTGATTGTAACAACATATCGTATAACCTCTTCATGGATACCTTCAACATTTGGCTTTAATTGCCAATCTCTATCATGCCCACTCTAGAACTACTAGTAGTATGTTTAGGCAATGGATTTGAAATGACATTAGGTGGATCTTCGAATGATACCCACCCCATTTTGATGAGTTCTAACAACTTCCTTTTAAAAGCGTAGCAAGTTTCAATTGCGTGCCCAGAATTACTGGCATGGTATTCGCAAGCGAGTTCTGGTTTGTACCACATAGGAAAAGGTGGTTGGATTTGCGGTAGATGGATTGGGGTTATTTGCCCAATGCTTAGCAATTTAGCGTATAAATCTTTTAAAGGCATTGGTAATGGAGGTAATTGTTCAGAAGTATATCTGGTATATGGTTTTTTTATAGTTGTTTTGGATATTAGGTGGGTGATTTATTCGGTTGGTTGGATTTGGGGGCAAGGGTTTGGTAAAGTTCATGTTGGTAAATTAGGGGGTAGATGCTTCTGGGTTTGGGTAACTTGCTCTCTTGCCTTTATACCCCCCCTCTAAGTTGTTAACATCTCCTTCTCTTCTTCTTCCAGAAAATCCCTTTTTCTCTAGAGGCTCCGGTATGCGCCCGGCTTTAATGCCTTGCTCTATTCTCTCTGCTACTCGTACAACATCATAAAAATGCTAAGATGAGCTGCCCATTAAATGCTCATAGTAAGGTGCTTTAAAAGTATTAGTGAATAAAGTAACCATCTCTGTTTCGATTAAAGGAGGTTGGACATGTGTCACCTTATCTCGCCATCTTTGTGCATACACCCTGACTGACTCTTGGATTCTCTTTCCCATGGACATCAAGCTTGTTCGGTTTGGGGCTATTTCCAGGTTAAATTTGTATTGTTTGAGGAAAGCCTCCACCAAATCTTTCCATGTCTTAATTTTAATAGTTTCCAACCTCATATACCAGTTTAAAGTAGAGCCTGATAGACTATCTTGAAAAAAATATATCAGCATTTTATCATCATGGATGACTTCAGCCATCTTGTTGCAGTAAGATCGTAAATACGTGTTTGGGCACTCCAAGCCTGTATATTTGGTAAATTTTGGGATCCTGAAATCTTTTGGTACCACGATGTTTGGTACCAAACACACATCAGCTGCTCGTGTTGGGTCAAACCAATCATTTCCTTCTACAGCTCTCAACCGTTCCTCTAATGCAGATATCTTATCTTGGCTTATGAAATTGCTTGACCTACTATCAACAGGCCCATCCATCGTTAAATCCATGGTGGGTAGCGTGTGAGCTGGCCGGATAGGGATGGCTGGCGCAAAATGTTGTTCTGCTTATGAGACTCTCCACTGTTTGCTTTAGTTTTCTGGGTTGGACAGTGCTTCCCCAGCTCAAAATAATTAGTCGGGTCCGGCTCAATAAATAAAAAAACAATTTTTTTAAAAAAATCATAGCTTCCCCAAGTGTAAGTCCCCATCTCGTGGGAAAAATTGCATGATGACAATGGTATCACTAACCCATCTCGTGGTGGATACTTTGTTGCAATGTCCATCTCCATCAAAATCCTTTTTGTTTTGAAAAGGATTATATATACATACACATACACTTAATGATCACTTAATATTTTTATATTATTTTTCAAGTTTTGAGATATAAGTTCATAGCTTTTAAAGACAACAAATATACCACAAGATTTTAAACTATTTCATATTTCATTAAAATAAATAAATAAATTGCTTAAATGGTTACAATATTTTTTTCTTACGAAAATAAATTGATTTCATGTGTTAATAACATTTAAGGATTTCTTCCAATTAAATAATCAAATTTATTTTAATTAAAAAGTTTCTAATCAATAACAACATTCCCTATTAAACCAAAGCATTTCCACGAACCCATCTCGTGAAAAAAATGCATGATGACAACAGTCTCAAGGACCAATATGCAGATGGAATTGGTCTCATGAACTCATAAATGTTTACGGGGCAATGGTCTTAGAAACCATCTCACTAGAGTGGAAAAAATACAGATGAAAAAAGTCTCACAGACCCATTTCACACTATAAATTCTCATCCATCTTACTTGTTGGTTGTGTTACAAAAATTAGACTCTCTAGAAAAAAAAAAGATTTTTTGTCATGAAAATGACAAGTATTTTAAAAATAATTCAATATATAAAAAGACACTAGAAAATGACATTTCGTATCAAATTATGAATTTGAATAAAATTGTGAAAATGTCATTGGAAATTTTCACAAAGTTTTTATAAACTCTGATTGCCTTAGAATTTTAATTTGTGATATAAATACATGTTATAAGACTACTCATAAAATTGAGAAATATAATTGATACTGTAAAATTAAAATAAAATATTATTTAATCATAATAAAATGGCTGGAATACTTGTGAGAATTTAGGTGAAATTCATAAAACAAAATAAGATTTTGAAGATGAAATATCTTCTAATTTATTCTATTTTTTAAATTGAAGTAAAATGTACCTGTCATACGCCCCATCTCGTGGAAAAAAACAATAGCTTTTACAGCCCCAAGCATACGGCTCCATCTCGTGGAAAAAATTGAATGATGACAATGGTATCACGTGGATAATTTGTTGCAATGTCCTCTCCATTATATATATCATGGCCGTGTTCGAAAAATCACATGAGAATCGCACAGTTTCGTTGATTAATCAAACAATTAATTAATAAATAAATAATAAAATAGTAAGACCAAGACTTGTGACTATGACTGGCAATGACAGGTTTGGCCCTTCACATGACAGGATAAATTAAATTAATAAAAAGCTTGTTGACCAGTAATCATTCTTTGACAAAACTCGAAATTAACAAATCAAATGCAAACACACCACTCAAACTGGCAATGACATTTTCCCATTTCTATGTGCACTGCCAAACAGTCCCTTTACATGTCATTTTCACCATCCCTCTCTTTTCCACGTGCTTTTCAGGATTCAAAATACATGTTTAGGAATGTTGAAAAGATAAGAAGAAGTTGATCTTCATCAGATAAAGTTAATGTGCTGCTAATGTTGATTCACAGTTGAAGATTATCTACTTGTTGCTGATGTTGATCCACTGCTGAAGATTATCCTCTAGAATTGAGATTGTGTAGATGAACTGATTTTGGACTCAATCACTTGCAGCTCCTATTTTCTAGCTACGTATTTGTATATATATATATTCTCATTGTAAACTCTGATCAAGTAACACGGATGGAATAAAACTTCTGTTATTATTCTTCCCAGCATTCGTTTATCTTATTTTCATGGTATCAGAGCACATGAAATCTTAAACATATTAACCAAGCTTCCGCAAAACCTCCAATGGAGGACAATACTGATTCAACCAGTATTAACCAAAACACTACCCTTCAGAACATGTCCTTTTTAACCATTGATCCTTCTAATCCCTTTTTCATTCATACATCAGATCATCCAAGCATGACTCTTGTTCCAAAAGTTCTTGATGGAACCAATTATGCAATGTGGAGACGTTCCATGCTAATAAGTCTCAGCGCCAAAAACAAGTTGGGATTCATCAATGGAACCATACTTATACCAGGAGAATCTGATCCTAAATACATGTTATGGCAACGATGCAATGATATGGTTCTCTCTTGGATTCTTAACTCCTTAAACCAAGAGCTTGCCAATAGTGTTCTCTATGTTGAAACCCCTTCTGAAATCTAGTTGGATCTACAAGAACGATTCTCACAAGGTAATTTTTCTCATCATTATCAAGTTCAGCGTTCCATAGTAGAATTGCAGCAAAATCAGGATTCCATCTTCACATATTACACCAAGATAAAAACGTTATGGGATGAATTGAAAATGTCCAGTCCAACAATTCAGTGCACATGTGGTGGAATGAAACAACTGTCAAACAGTGAAGAAAAGATGAGACTTGGTCAGTTCCTTATGGGATTGAAAGAGAACTATTCAGCCATTAGAGGGCAAATCATGTTCATGCAACCTTTACCAACTGTTAAGAAAGCATATTCACTCTTGTGTGAGGAAGAAAAGCAAAGAGGACTGGTTGAGCACAAAGTTACTGAACAGGTTCATGCCATGAATGTAAAAAGATCAGGTTCTACTTCACAGCGACGAGATTTCTCTTGAAATTGGATGTCTGGCTCATCAACTATGCAAGGATCAAAGAAACGACTTCACTGCACCTACTGTGATGGAACTACACATACAGTGGAGAGATGTTTTTATTTGATTGGATTTCCCACCGGTCACGCTCTTCATGGCAAGAATGTGCAGCCTCGCAATCGAGCTCAAAAAGCTGCTGCAAACCAAACAGGAATTGACTCATTTCACACCAACATCAAGTCGGCTCAAACCTCTGATCAGCCTCTTCAATTCACTCCTGAAGAATTTTCACAAATCAAAGCTTTCTTTCAAGCCGAAAAGTCCACTGTATCTGCAAATTATACAGGTAATATCACTCCTTTTTGCTCATCTTTCACGACCCAAAATGCTGAGGCTTTACAATGGATCATTGACAGTGGTGCCACTAACCATATAGCCACTTCAGTTATTAATAAAGTCACTGTTCCTATGTTCTCTCAAGTCACCTTGCCGAATGGTTCCTATGCAAAAATTACAAGTGCTGGTTCTGCTAATGTTACCAAAAGCCTACATGTCCATGATGTTCTTTGTGCACCCTCATTTCATGTGAATCTGCTTTCAGTCAGCCAACTCACATATGCTCTTAATTGTTCTGTCCATTTTTTTCCCACTTTCTGTATATTGCAGGACCTAGCTACGAAGAGGATGATTGGCCTGGGGAAGCAGAGTAAGGGACTATACTACCTTATGCCACAATCAGAATCACATTCCTCTTCAACAAAATCATATCAAGTCTCTTTTTCATCAGGAGCTGTTTGGCATAACAGATTAGGACATCCATCAAAATTACCCTCTCAGTTCCTGTCAAAATTAATTCCATCTTTTGTTTATGATTCGCAACATTCATGTGAAGTTTGTCCCTTGGCAAAACAAACCAGGTTATCCTTTCCCATAAGTTCTATTCAAAGTACTAAATTTTTTGAGCTTATACACTGTGATATTTGGGGTCCACAAAAGATTGAAACACACTCTGGTGCACATTATTTTTTAACTATCGTGGATGACTACACTCGTTTTACTTGGATTTTTCTTATGAAATTCAAATCTGAAACACAAGGGCTGTTAAAATCATTTATCACTTTTGTCCACTCAATTTAACTGTCAAGTTAAAAATATACGAAGTGATAATGGGCTGGAATTTATCTCCTTAAAGCCCTTTTTTTCCACTCATGGCATTTTACTCCAAAATTCATGTCCTTACACACCTCAACAAAATGGTGTTGTAGAGCGAAAACACAGACACCTACTCAATGTTGGTCGTGCCTTGAGATTCCAAGCAAATTTACCATTACAATTTTGGGGAGAGAGCTTGCTCACTGCCACCTATCTCATAAATCGTCTTCCCACCCCAGTTTTGAATCACAAGTCACCATATGAACTCCTATATGGAAAACCACCCATATATACACATCTTCGTGCTTTTGGTTGTCTCTGTTATGCCACCAACTTACAACCATTGACCAAATTTTCACCACGAGCTCGTCGATGTATTTTTGTTGGATACCCTTCTAATCAAAAAGCATATCGTGTTTATGATCTTACCACTCGACAGTTTTTCACTAGTCGTGATGTTGTTTTTCATGAAAATACATTTCCTTGCATAAATCACACTTCGGTCGATTCCTCTCAAAAACCATCTCTGCCCACCATCCTTCCTGATCCTAATGACAGCTCAATTCCACAACCATTAATTTTTTTTCCCTCACCAACCGAGACCCCTTCCACCCCATTATCTTCCCCTCCCTCTTCAGACTCTCCATCATCACCATCATCCACTCCCACACAATCTTCTCCTTCTCCAACACCAAACACACCTACTCCTATTTTACGTCGCAGTGATCGGCCACGACAAACCTCTGTTCTGCTCCGTGATTTTCATTGTGGTCAAGTTGGTATGTCACAACTCTCTGCATCCACAACCAAGTCAGCCTCTTCACGGTCAGGTACTCAATATCCATTATCAAGCTTTATTTCCTACCAGTCCTTATCCCCTTCTCATCAGATATTTATTAACAACATTACTAGCACTCTTGAACCAACAACATATGAGCAGGCACTCAATGATCCTAGGTGGTGTGAAGCAATGAGAACTGAGCTCACTGCACTTGAAAATCAGAAAACATGGTCTCTGGTTTCATTACCATTACATTGTCGTCCCATAGGCAGCAAATGGGTTTTCCGAATCAAATACAAATCTGATGGAACTGTGGAACGGTATAAAGCACGGTTAGTAGCCAAGGGCTTCAATCAACAAGAAGGCTTGGACTATCATGAAACTTTTGCACCAGTTGCAAAGTTAACTACAGTTCGCTGTCTTCTTGCCTTGGCAGCAGTCCGTAATTGGCCTCTCTTCTAGATGGACGTTAATAATGCCTTCCTCCATGGTGATTTACATGAGGAAGTTTATATGACTCCACCACCAGGACTTCGTCGACAAGGGGAGAAGGTTGTATGCCGGCTTCATAAGTCCTTGTATGGACTCAAACAAGCGCCCAGAAACTGGTTTGCTAAATTCTCAAACGCCATTAAAACGGCTGGGTTCTCTCAATCACACTCAGATCATTCTCTCTTTGTGCAAGAAAAAGGTTCTACTCTAACCATTGTTCTTATCTACGTAGATGATATAATCATTACTGGGAACAATGACAGTGCTATCCAAGATATCAAGTTGTTTCTTCAAAAACAATTCCACATAAAAGATCTTGGTAAGCTGAAGTATTTTCTCGGACTGGAAGTGGCAAGATCAAAGGCTGGAATAGTTATATCTCAGCGAAAATACACACTGGAAATTATTGATGATGTTGGATTTCTTGGAGCTAAACCCGTTGATTTTCCTATGGAACAAAATCTGAGGCTCACTAATGATCAAGGTGAGATATTGAATGATGCTTCACACTATAGAAGATTGGTAGGGCAATTAATCTATCTTACAATTACTAGACCAGATATCATGTATTCTGTCAACATCTTAAGCCAATTTATGCATGCATCGAGAAAACCTCATTGGGACGCTGCTCTTCGTGTAATAAGATACTTAAAGAACAACCCAGGTAATGGCTTACTATTCTCTTCCAGCAGCTCTCTACAACTAAGAGCTTACTGTGATGCCAATTGGGCAAATTGTCCTATGACAAGAAGATCTACATCTGGTTACTGTGTATTTCTTGGAGATTCTCTCATCTCGTGGAAGACAAGAAAACAGAAAACAGTCTCCAGGTCATCTGCCGAAGCTGAGTACAGCTCTATGGCTGCCGCAACATGTGAACTCACCTGGCTTCGATGCTTATTTAAAGATCTACAGGTCCCTTTAAAACCAATCACTTTATTCTGTGACAATCAAGCAGCACTTCATATTGCTGCAAATCCGGTCTATCATGAACGCACAAAGCATATAGAAATTGATTGCCATGTTGTGAGAGAAAAGATACAAGCAGGTCAAATTGTTACAAAATTCGTTCCCTCCTATCTTCAACTAGCAGATATATTCACCAAGGCATTAGGGGGAGACAATTTCAAGAAATTATCAGGCAAGTTGAACATTCTCAATATTCATGCTCCAACTTGAAGGGGAGTGTTGAAAAGATAAGAAGAAGTTGATCTTCATTAGATAAAGTTAATCTGTTGCTAATGTTGATTCACAGTTGAAGACTATCTACTTGTTGCTGATGTTGATCCACTGCTGAAGATTATCCTCTGGAATTGAGATTGTGTAGATGAACTGATTGAGTCGGACTCAATCACTTGCAGCTCCTATGAACTGATTGAGTTGGACTCAATCACTTGCAGCTCCTATTTTCTAGCTACGTATTTGTATATATATATTCTCATTGTAAACTCTGATCAAGTAACACGGATGGAATAAAACTTCTGTTATTATTCTTCCCAGCATTCGTTTATCTTATTTTCAAGGAATATTGATAAAAAAATAAATATAACCACAAAACAAATACAGTAAAGCATTCCCAATTAAACCAAGTATCATGAAAAAAATGTAAATAGCAATATATAGTCTTACATACTCATCTCACACTGCAAATTTATATTTATCTTACTTGTTGATTATGTAATAAAAAATAAACTCTTTAGAAAAAAAAAAAAAAAACAGAGAGAAGACTTATTGTCTTGACAATGACAAGAAGTCTTTTAAAAATAATATTATTTGTGATTTATTTTATCAATAATAGTGGTTTGATTTTGCCATCGCTATCGAAATTAAAGCATGATTTTCCACACGTTATTTTCATAAAGAAAGTAGCAAGTCTTCTATGTCCGGCATTGTCATGCAAAGTGAGCTGTCTATCGTTAACCTTTGATTTATATTTAAAAAAAAAAAAAAAAACTGACATGGGTTCAACTTTATAAGAAGGAATACAAGTTTTTGGTTAATTACTTTTATGCCATTCAATTTTTTTTTCTATAATGTGGTTTTAATCAGTGTTGTTAAATTTAATTCAAGCCTAACATTTTAATTTGGAATCTAACCTGATTTAGGTTTAGAAAAAACTAAGTGAGAGTTCACCCAATAAAGCCTAATCGACTAGATAAATCAACTCACAACCTAGTCAACTCAGTCAAAAACTAATTTTACTTTTTTTAACTACTCGATTTTGATTTTTCTAAAAAAAATCTTAAAATGATACAATATTTTATTAACATCAGTCAATAAGCTAACTTGTTCGATTTATCACTCAAATCTTGATCCGAGTATTAAGCCAATCTATGACCTAAACCCTCGTCTAGGTATTAAATCTAACCATGTTTAATAACTTTGGTTTCTTAAGAAAAATATCATGTATAAAACAACTTTTAAAGATTTTAGGTAAAAATAATGATTTTAAGTTATGATTTGTTTAAATGATGAATTTGAGTTAGAAATCTTGATATTTCAATAGGTGATCTATGAAAAATTAGGGTTTTGAAATTAAAAATGATAAAATTCAGTTTGGTCTTTTAATTTATAAAAATTTAAGTTAATTCCTAAACTTTGAAAAAATTTCAGATTGTTCCCATGCTTGACAATAAATGCCATAGCTTCTGGTGTTGCCTTTGACGCTGCCATTATAAGGCCTAAGCATATCAGCTAGACCCAGAATATTAAATAACAAATCAAGAGGGTGAGCCTTTCCTTGACGAATATCCTCAATGGCCTTTGGGATCGAAGCAAATCCTGTGGCCACAATTTATTGTTAGTACGTGTTTGCAATTTGCAACATATATTTTGAGTAGCTTTAGGTGATTGCACCAAAGATAGACTGAACAAAAGGGACATACATAAAGATTTATAATTATTCCGTGTTTATTATTATTGATAATATATATATATATAGTGAGATGAGTAAATGATTCTAAATTATGACAGAAGTACAATTATAAAGTTAAAAAAATCTTAATGTACCAATGCTAAAGTATTACAACAATTATTTTATTTTATTTTATTTATATAAATTGGATAATTAATAACCAAAATATAATTTAATGTAAATAAACTAAGTGCTAAACAATAAATTAAAATAATATTCAAATCCTAAAATATTTCAAAAAGAAATAAAATAATGTTCAAATCTCAAAACATGAAATCCTAAATTATGATGAGAGAAGTATAATTATAAAGTCAAAAAGATCTTACGCGGAATCACACACGAATATCGATAACAATGATGAAGTACTATAACAATTTATTTTGTTTTATTTTATTTATATAAATTGGATAATTAATAGCCAAAATATAATTTAATGTAAATAGACAAAGTGCTAAACAATAAATTAAAATAATATTCAAATCCTAAAATATTGCAAAAAAAATAAAATAATATTCAAATCTCAAAACATAGAACCCTAAATTATTACGAGAAAAGTATAATTATAAAGTCATGAAAACAATCTTACCAATATCTACAATATTTTTATTTATTTTATTTTTTTATAAATTGAATAATTAGTAACCAAAATATAATTAAATACAAATAGGCGGAACTGAACAATAAAATAAAGGCCGAACTGCACAAGATAATATTCAAATCTATATTATCGATAAACACACCATAAAGGCCGAAGTGTCAGACTTTGGCACTTCTAGGTTAATTCCGTTGGATCATGTTTAATTGTCAACAATGGTGCGAGGTACTCTAATGATACTTAGACCTGAGTACTTGCACACAAGCCAACTGACGGACAAAAGTGATGTTTACAGTTTTGGAGTGGTTCTTGTGGAACTACTAACTGGGATGAAGGCAATTTCCTTCGATAAGCCTGAGGGCCTTTAAGTGCTAAATAATAAAATAAATAATATTCAAATCCAAGAATATTCCAAAAAAAATAAAATTCAAATCCAAGAATATTCTAAAAAGAAATAAAATAATATTCAAATCTCCAAACATGTAACCTGCACAAGATATGCAGATAAAGTCAAGGAAATTAAATGGCCAAAGTGTAGTATAAATAGGACCTCTATGGTTGCCCAGAGGCACATAACAAACAACAATATTCTACGTAGTAGTTCATAGAATTTTCTAAGATGATGATGAAAAGAATGGGGGCTTTAATGTTGCTAGCATTATTGACTCTGGTTGGCGAATGGTATGGTCGTTGTTATGGATGTTTGGAGGAAGAGAGGATTGGTCTCTTGGAGATCCAATCTTTGATCGACCCATATGGCCTTTACTTGAGAGATTGGGTGGACAACCATAGTAATTGTTGTGAGTGGCAGGAGATCGAGTGTGATCCGACTACGAGTATGTTTGACAGTGTAGTAGCGGTTGCTTTTCAAATAACTTTTCATGTCGAAATGCATGTCAATGATGTTTTTTTATTTTTTAAAAATTATTTTTAATATCAACATATCAAAACGATTTAAAAAGTACAAATCGCATTAAATTTTTTTTTAAAAAAATTTAAATTTGATGGGAACGCGGTTTGCACCGCGTTCCCAAACGCTTCAGGCGAGTGATCCAACTCTCTCTTGCAAGGGATAAGAGCTTGGGCGATTGAGTTCTCAACGCATCTTTGTTTCAGCCTTTTAAAGAATTGCAAAGTCTTTATTTGAATTGGGCTGGATTGGTTGGTTGCATGGAGAATGAAGGTTAGTTCAATTATAATCATAAAATAAATGAAGGTTGGTTGGTGTTTAATGTCAATTATCTTGCTTTGATGATTCTCTTCCCAAACTTTGAAGTCCTCCTATCATCAAAACTGAGGAATCTTGAGCTAAGTGAAAACCAATTTAATAATGACAAAAGCATTTTGTCATGTTTCAATGGTAACCTTTCCACTCTCGAGTCTTTGGATCTATCAGCCAATGGGTTGACAGCTGGATCAGGAGGTAGCTTCTATGGTAGCCTTTTAATTATTTAGCTTCGAAACCTTTTCATTTTTTTCTATGCGTTTAATTATTTCCTTCCAATATGCTCTTGAGGAACATCATGCAGGTCTCAAAGTCTTGTCATCAAGGTTGAAAAAGCTGGAGAACCTTCATCTAAGTTATAATCAATACAACGATAGCATTTTCCATCTCTAACTGGATTTTCATCCCTCAAGTCTTTGGATCGGGATTCATATTTATGTTTATATATAAAACACAATGTTGTTTTGACACACACACATAAATTTAAGGTTAATCCAAGTTAATCTGGACCTGATAAAAATCATGATACAAATCTTATCCCAGGTTAGCCCTCGAGCCGGGCTAACGAGGATTGTTTGGAAAAAGATTATGGAAGACCACTACTATGCATAAGGAAATCACCAGGAAATTACTCATCTTGGCCAATAGTGCTATAAAGAAGAGAGAGTCGTATATCCACTTTCTCATCAATTACGACAATAATTGACTCCCAGTCAATACGGTCCATGCAAATTGTTTGGTGAGGTTACATGCCAACAAAACTAATTTGAATATTTTTAATGTGGGTAAAACTTTTAAATGTTATAGTGAGGTAATGTTATGTTTTCTTTATTTTGAGATAAAAAAAAAACATTATATTTAGAAAGGTTTCGAATTAATTAAATAGGTTATGAAAATATAATTGCTTAGTGGTATAGATAATAAAAATATGATTGCTTAGTGGTTGTTTAATGGTATAGAAGTATCAAGTGAAAAATTAGAAAAATAAAGTTAGAAGTTGTTAGTTTAAGTATTTTACAGGTGCTGCTGTTTGATCCAAAAAATGATTTGAATAGATACAGTTTTTTACCCAAATTTTATACATAGGAAAAGGTTGTTCTCTCTGGTTTTTAATACCATAAGCGGTGCATTAATCCAGTTTTTATAGGAATAGCTATGATGAAAATAATAAAGAATACGTGGACTATCGAATGATTTCGGGATTATTATAAATTATATAAAAGGAATTGCTATCTGAATTATATATATGAATGAAAAGGTAATGAGACTAGTTTACAACCCAAAAAGCATAATAGAATTCTGAATGTTCTAGGAGCTATGATTAGTTTATTAGGTAGCATGTAGTTAACAAATTATTGTAATTAAGTGTTGAAGGGATTTTAACAGGTTATATGCTTGTGAATAGGTTTTTTGAGCTAAGATTTCAGACCAGGCAAAGTATAGAGAAGTTAGTAGCAGTGAGCAAGAACCCTGAACTTACAAACCACACCAGTATAAAAAATGTGAGGAATCATTAGCAAAAAATAAAAACAAATAATGACATAAGCAAGTGTCGGGCAAGTAATATACAACATCAAGATACATAGACATCAAATAGTAATTTTCTTGAACCGGAAGAACCCTTCATTTATGGCTATGTTCCAAGATATATAAGTGAATTAGTTGCAAAACAGGGGAGTCTCTGTGAAAACATTACAATAGCATTTACTCTGAGCAAGAACGCTTCTATGCATGTGCTGTAATTGACAAAGAAAAGGAGAAATCCTTTCAATTTATGAAAATGCAATGAGTTAACCTTATCTCACACTGCAATATATACTCTACAGTATTCATGTATGAAAACATTTGAACGGGAATAAATAAAATAATTCATCAAACAATATGAGAGTTGTTTGGAAAAAGATTCTGGAAGAGCACCAATATGCACAAGGAAATCACCAGGAAATTACTGCATGGTTGTGTTTAAAAATCAAAAGGGCACATAGCAAGTCTAGCATCCGCGTTCACAACCTTTTAATGCCTTAACTCATCTTCGCCAGTAGTGCTATAAAGAAGAGAAAGTGATATATCCACTTTCTAATCAATTACTTTAGATTTGTGGAAGATATGATACAAGAGAAAGTGGTATATCCACACTCTATAATGGGTGGCAAGCTCCTTGCTTTTCACGTGATGATGCCCCCCCTCTTTCTTTCTTTCTTTTTTTTTATAAAAAAAATCCCTTTTATGCTTAAAATCCACCCACTAAGGGGTCGATGAAGTGGCCGCTAACAACAATCCAGATAAGATGTTGCTTGTTCTTACAGGGAGAGGAATCCCAGCTCCAGATAGCAGAAGGGAGATCGTTTCCCTACATCTTCATCATTAGAGCACAGCAATAACTCAAAGCTCTACCATGTCACCATCGCTTTTTTTATTGCTATCTTCGGTTGTTATACCTACAAATCCAAGAACAATAGACAACTTAAACGTTAATCTTATTATTTTCTTTGGAGTTTTTTTTTTTCTTTTGCAAAATAGCACCTAGAAAAAAACAATAATACAATTCAAATTTATTTAAAGAAATAATATATACACTTTCTCATCAATTACTTAAGATTTGTGGAAGATATGAATGATACAAGAGATAAGAAAATGATTGCTATTATCGACAATTTCTCTGTTATATATATATTATGCGGAGTTTCATCCTTTCCATTAGTTAATAAATAATATTGTATATATTCTTTTTTGAGAAGTAACTCATTTTGCACACCCTTGTTGTAGTTTTCTATTCAATTTCACACCAGAGTGTAATATAAAAAAACTTTTGAAAAGTATTTTATTTTCTTTCCATTCACCCCAGCACTACGACAATAATTGACTCCCAGTCAATAAGGCACATAACTCATTTGAATATTTTTCCCAACCTGGCGAATAGACTATGTGCTAAACAATAAAATAATATTGAAATCCAAAAATATTCCAAAAATAAATGAAATAAAGAAAACATCTGCACAACATAGAATATGCAGATAAAGTCATGGAAATGGCCATAGTGTAGTATAAATAGGCCGAAGTGTCAGACTTTGGCACTTCTATGTTAATTCTGTTGGATCATGTTGAATTGTCAACAATGGTGCGAGGTACTCTAGGATACTTAGACCTGAGTACTTGCACACAAGCCAACTGACGGATAAAAGTGATGTTTACAATTTTGGAGTGGTTCTTGTGGAACTACTAACTGGGATGAAGGCTATTTCCTTCGATAAGCCTGAGAGCCTTTAAGTTCTAAACAATAAAATAAAATAATATTCAAATCCAAGAATATTCCAAAAAGAAATAAAATAATATTCAAATCTCCAAACATGGAACCTGCGCAAGATATGTAGATAAAGTCAAGGAAATTAAATGGCCAAAGTGTAGTATAAATAGGACCTCTATGGTTGCCCAAAGGCACATAATAAACAACAATATTCTACGTAGTAGTAATTCATAGAATTATCTAAGATGATGATGAAAAGAATTGGGGCTTGGATCCTGCTAGCATTATTGACTCTGGTTGGCGAATGGTCTGGTCGTTGTTATGGATGTTTGGATGCTGCTAGCATTATTGACTCTGCTAGCATTATTTCAATTTTAGCATTCTTTTAGATAAGGTAATTGGTTGTGTTTAAAAATCAAAATGCCACACACCAGAAAAGTCAATTACTTAAGATTTGTGGAAGATATGATACAAGAGATAAGGAAATGATGGTGATGAAGTTTTTGTATATATTGTAGCCACACAATCACATGGATAAGATTTATAATTATTCTGTGTTTATTATTATTGATAATTTATGTATTTAATTATATAAGTGATAGTGATGACACTATGCAAGTAGGGTCCTAAATAATTCTAAATTATGATGAGAGCAGTACAATTATTAAATCAAAAAGATTGTTTATATATTTTTTTTAATTTTATTTTTTAATATTGATTTTGTTTATTCTAATCTCATGATTCATGTCGTAGACTTGATGGGTTAACTTAAGTCTTTTTTAATATATATATATATATATATATATATATATATATATATATATATATATATATATTATATATATTATGTTAGTACTTGTCCTGTATATACCTCTGTTTTTCTTTTATGCTAAACAGCCTCTAATTTTGGCTCTAATATCTTTCTATAATAATACTTGACTATTATAAAAAAGAAAAGAAGCAGAAGTAGAAATAACTTAGCGAATTGACTGTTATAGATAATGAGTTATTTAGTTGATTTTTGAAGATTTTAGGTAAAAATGATGATTTTGAGTTATGATTTGTTTAAATGATGAATTTGAGTTAGAAATCTTGATATATCAGGTGATCCGTGAAAAATCTGGGTTTGAAGTTGAAGATGATAAAATTTCATTTTGGTCCCTCAATTTGTGAAAATTTAAGTTAATCCCCAAACTTTAGAAAAATTACAGATTGGTCCCTGGAGCATAATCCTAGATTCTGGACTGAACTAAAGATGAATTATGAGCAACATTCCAATATAGTTATGAATTTATGATATTTTTATTTTGGTCCTTTAATTTGATAAAATTACAATTTGACCCTTAAAAATCTGCTAAAATTCCAGATTGATCCATGGAGCATAATCTGAGATTCTGGATAGAATTAAAGAAGAATTATGGGCAAAATTTCAGTATAGTTATGAACATAACATTTTCATTTTGGTCCTTCGTTAATTTAATGGCATTGCAAAGGCTTGAGAATTCACATATCTCCGGATGGAATAGGTCCTTGCTGCTAAGACATTGTCTTTTAACTCTAAACATTATTTTTCTGGTGTTGGAATTTGCTTTGCATAACGGATCGTTTGTAGAAAAAAGAACAACATTCACAATCTATGAAGATAAGTATCGTATCATCCTTGGATTTCATAAGCTGACGTAGCCTATAATGAAAAAAATTTATTAACAACAAATTAATTGAACGATATATTTCATTTAAATTAATCTTACCATCTGTTTTGCATGTGCAACAAACGGAACAGAGCCGCTGGTGTGCGTTGTCACCGAGCCATGAATGGGCCGATTCCGGTTGCCAGCACCGGACTGTGAGCGTCGTGTGAACCGCTCAGATGTCACGTGCTCAAGATAGTGCGGCCATATATCCTCCGGGATGTATATCGGTTTGAAATCCCTCCAAACTGCAACATTGTTCCAGCCTTAGAACCCCTTATCCCTTGCAGTTTTTTTTGCCTTTTTTTGGGCTTCGTACCAAAAATCACGCAACCTACTTAACGCAATAAAAAAATTACATTTAAAAACATAAATTTTTTTGTAAAAAAAAGTTGTATTGTTTTCGATGTTACCTAGTTGCCGCGTGATTTTCCCATACCCTCCTCACAACATTGTTATGCTCCTCGTTCCAACAGAATCGATTCTGTGTATAAAAAATAATTTTTTAAAAATGTTAATAATTTATTTACAATTATATTAAGAATTTATTAGAAATAAGCTGAAATTATATATTAACACGAACCTCAAATCTGGAAAACCACGCATTGATTTGAGGCATCCATTCAGGATGTCTGGATATATGACTCCATTGAAACAATGGAATCTCCATCGACGCTTTAAACGCCGATGATATTAAATAGTGACTTCATAAATTTGTTTTAAATTTGTTTTTTTTTTTAAATTAAAACCTTAACAAACTTACATTGAAAGATTGTCCTTCCATTGTGTCTCGTACTTGCGGCTACATCGATTCCGCTGCGAAGGCAGGCCGCTTCTGCGATGTGAAGCAGCGCTGGAAGAGGCAGCATCAGCTGACGGCGCAAGTGGTGTAGGTGCCTCTTCTTGAGAGGCATCTAAGGAAATGTCTTCGTCACTGCTAGACGAACTTGATGCGACCGGACGTGAAACTCTGAATTTCATTCTGTGCATCTAACTAATTTTATATAAATAAATATATAATTCAATTGAAATGTTACAAAAAATTCGGCAGCACCTCCCCTATACTTGGATACTACCCAAATCCATAAACCTACAAATATTAACAATAGCCACAACCAATTGACCCAATCTATACTAATTATTCCAACATATTCAATTACTAATCCTAAGGTAAATTCAACATTCACAATTACAATTCAACAAATTATTCAATAATTATATCAATACAACAAAACTATAAATTCAAAATAAATATAAACAATTAAACACAAATCATCAAGTTAGAGTAAAATTAATAATTCTTCCAACATATTCAATTACTAAATCTAAGATAAATTCAACATTAACAATATTAATTCAACAAATTATTAAATATTCATTATGGCAATACAACAATAAAATTTATTCAATAAATTAAAAAAATATATAAACTAACAATTAAAAACATATGCAATTACTAATTATTCCAACAAATGCAATTATTAATTCTAAGGTAAATTCAACATTAACAATAATAATTTAACAAATTAATCAAGAATTATATATGGCAATACAACAATAAATTATATTCAATAAATCAAAAAAAAATATTGACTAACAATTACTAATTATTCTAACATAGTCAATTACTAATTCTAAGTTAAATTCAATTTTAACAACAATTATCTAATAAATATTAAAAAAAAAAAAACTACATCAAGAAAAGGAA
Source organism: Populus alba (assembly GCF_005239225.2). Lineage (NCBI taxonomy): Eukaryota > Viridiplantae > Streptophyta > Magnoliopsida > Malpighiales > Salicaceae > Populus > Populus alba. The sequence continues at coordinate 4,092,817 of NC_133286.1, read as the reverse complement.
CCAAATATACATACCTTAATAATGTGTCCAATTCAAAACTTTACCTACATTACAAAAAAATACACCAAAACAACAAAATAACAAAAATAAAAACAAAAACTAAAATAAACTAAATTAGAAAAATCACATACCTTTTAATATGATGAAAACAACAACTAATCTCGCTAGAGATTGAAGGTGAGAGCCTTGAAAGATTGAGAGGAAAAAAATGACAGAGGAGGCAGCGGAGGAGAAGAAAAAATGAATCGAAGCGGCAGGGCTGAAGGTTATATGGCAGATTTATCGACGGATATTAAAAAATATTATTAATTTTTTAAATCCGTCGGTAAGTTTTGAATTTCACACCAAATTTTTTAATTACCCTCCAAATTTTTCACGGTCCGTCGGTGATTCCGTCGGTAATCTGACACAGTCAAAGGTGCATTCAATTCGCACCCTTTGGAATTCGCGTAGTCCGTCGGTATTTTTGTCGGTAAAATTTGACCACCGACAACTTACCGACGGAAAGATATTTGTCGGTATGGACGTCGGTGATTGTGGCATTTCAGTGTAATTAGTTTTGAACTCTCGGTGATATGCCGACGGACTGATTTCTGTCGGTGAAGACGTCGCTAAATTCACCGGTATGGACGTCGGTGATTGTGGCATTTCGGTGTAATTAGTTTCGAACTCTTGGTGATATGCTGACGGACTTAATTCCGTCTATGAAGACGTCGCTAAATTCATCGGTATGGACGTCGATGATTGTGGCATTTCGGTGTAATTAGTTTTGAACTCTCGGTAATATGCCGACGGACTGAATTTCATCGGTGAAGACGTCGCTAAAGTCATCGGTATGGACGTCGGTGATTGTGGCATTTCGGTGTAATTAGTTTCGAACTCTCGGTGATATGCCGACGGACCTTAGTCCGTCGGTATGGACGTCGGTGATTGTTCAATGTACAAGAGTTGTTGTGTTTGTATTTTCTATTTACCTTCCTGCAAAAAATTCAATGATAAACTGTCCATCGCACAAAACAATAGCAACAGTGCTCAAACAATAAATATATATTTCATGTTACAAAATATATCATCCATAATTTAAATTACATGAAGAAAAGGGTTTTACACAGGGCTTCGTTTTGATAGTTAGTCACAATTATCTTCTTCTTTGTCATCAATTGAATTGTCATCACCTTCATCACAATCTTCAATATAGATATCATCTTTTTCATCAACATCTGCTTGTCCGCTAGAGCTCAAAACAACGTTCAACTCCTCTACGTCAACATCAACAAGACTATCATTGGAAATATGAAAATTTGAATTTTCTTCCAATTCAATCGAAGGAGCAACTCGATATGGTTCAACCAACTCACTAACTTGAAAGACTTCATCCCGCACACTTGTTTCCTAGTTCTCATCCTGAACAACCTCGACATGACCCCGTGGTTTCGTTTTTAAAACGGACAACCAATCAACTCTTGATCGATCCTTTCTAAATGAAAGGGTGTATGTGTAATAAACTTGTTGACATTACTTTGCGAAAACAAAGACATCGTTTATGTTGCGGAGTCCAGCTTTTGAGTTGATTTTGACCAGACCATGGTGCGTATCAACTCTGATTCCTCTGTCCGTCGTGTCATACCAATAGCATTTGAATAAAAACACTGTATTCTACTCGCTATGATATTGTAGTTCGACGACCTCTTCTAATCTACCATAGTAGTCAACTTCTAACTCACTACTTGTGGATCCTTTAACACAAACACCGCAGTTGTATGTCTTTCTTTCTTGCCCGTATTCTTCAGTATGGAAAACATATCCATTGACAAAATACCTGTTGTAGCACTTAACTTTTCTTTCAGGCCCGACTCTTGGTGAAGACAATGACTTAGACGCACTTCTTCCCATTTGATAAACCTTGTATACATGTAATGTACATCAATAACGGTAAATGAACGATAATCTCGTAATGGCATGCATACGTATAGTAATTTTGCAAGTTAGAATGAGTTTGTGATAGTGCTTACATGTGTTCTCAACCATGTGGCAAATTGTTCATCTTGTAATTGAAAGATTTGGGAGTCGGTCAGCTGCGAGTTATTGGAGAGCAAATATTGTCGATGTTGCCTGCAAGTGATAATGAGTGTATGATTTCACAATATATAATTACCAATATTTTACTGACAAAATATAATTAGTATTACACATATAAACTTACTGAATAAATGGTCTCAACTCATCACAGTTAAATAGAACATAGTTGTGTGCTTGTTTGAATTCTATTTCCGACAAATATCTTCCTCGTGCGGCATTTTTAGGTGTGGGTTGTCCAGTTTTGGAGAATATTGACAAGTTCCCATTGGAAGGCACTTCACCGCCATCGTCATGCCATGTAATGCGATTGATTCTTGTTCTCATATGAGGTTCGAAATAGTACGAGATAAATGTTGATATCTCTTCAACAATATAGGCCTCACATATCGAAGCCTCAACATGCGCCTTGTTCTTAATCTTTTTCTTGAGATTAAACAAGTACCTGCATTGAGTTACAATTCAAGTATTTCCAATTAAGAAAAACATAGAAAAAACTTTTAGATATGAATTTCATTGCAACTGTAATATCTCACCGTTCGAATGGGTACATCCATCTATACTGGACTGGCCCTCCAGCTTTTGCCTCGAACGGTAGATGTATAGGGAGATGCTCTATTGAGTCAAAAAATGAAGGAGGGAATATCATCTCAAGTTTGCATAGTGTCTCGATGATATTCGTTTGAAGCCTCTCAATGTGCTCAACATTCAACTTGCTGGAGCATATATCTCTGAAGAAATGACTGATCTCCGTCAGTGCATCCCATATTCCCTTTGGCAACAAATCACGAAAAGCTAATGGGATGAGTGTTTGCATAAACACGTGGCAGTCATAACTCTTCATTCCATACAATCTGCAGTCCTCTATGTTAACAAGCCTTGATATGTTCGATGCATGTCCATTCGGAAAACGCAGACTCTTAAGCCATTTGTAGACTAGCAGTTGTGCGTTTTTCTCTAACACGAAGCTTGCCCTTGGTTTTGCGACCCGTGACTCCTCATAAACCAACTCCATATTTTTACGGTTACAGTATAAAGCTATATCCAATCTAGACTTGATGTTGTCCTTTGTCTTCCCCTTCACATCCATGACGGTGTTGAAAATATTGTCAAACACGTTCTTTTCGATGTGTATGACGTCAAGGTTATGGCGGATAAGATTGGTCTTCCAATAAGGAAGCTCCCAAAAGATACTTCGCTTTACCCAATTATGGGTCAAACCAAAACCAAGAAACTTTTGCTTACCTGATTGAAGGCCAAACACAATATCACCGTACTCTGATACAACATGATGCAATTCTTCACCAGAAAGACGCGGGGATGCAACATCTTTTTCAACTCTGCCAACAAAGAAATCTTTTTTGTTCTTTCTGAACCTTTGATTAAGTGGCAAGAAGCGACGGTGACAGTCAAAAAAAGAAGCTTTACCTCTATTTGATAGCGTGAATGCCTTGTTGTTTTCCATGCAGTATGGACATGCGAGTTTCCCATGTGTGCTCCAACCAGAAAGCATTCCTTAAGCTGGAAAATCATTGATAGTCCACATCAAAGTCGCCCTTATAAGGAAATTTTTTTTTCCTTGATATATCATAAGTCAAAGCTCCGGAGGACCACAACTGCACCAGCTCATCAATCAACGGTCGAAGACAAACATCTATATTCGGCCTCGGGCTGCTTGGACCGGGTATGACAGTAGATAAAAACATGAACTCCGACCTCATACACATTCTCGGTTGAAAGTTATAAACTGTGAGTATGACCGGCCAACAAGAATAGGGAGCAACAAATGACCCAAATGGGTTGAATCCGTCTGTACACAGCCCAAGATGGACATTCCTTGATTCAGCTGAAAAGTCAGGATGCACACTGTTAAAGCGTTTCCACGCTTCGCCGTCAGAAGGATGCAACATCACACCATCAACCGTATCATGTGTTTGGTGCCATGTCATGTGCTCAGCAGTCCTTCATGACATGAATAACCTCTGCAGTCTAGGTGTGATCGGGAAATATCTAAGTTTTTTATACGCCACTAGAGTCTTTCCCCTGCCAGTTCTGGGTTTGTAACGAGAATGCCCGCATGTCATGCACTCGGTCATCTCAGCAGTTTCAAGGTAGTATAACATGCAGAAGTTAGGGCACATGTCAATTTTCTAGTATCCTAAACCGAGGGGTTTCATCATGGACTTCGCAGCATAGAAGTTCTCTTTCAGCTTGTTCCCTTCAGGTAAAATGCTTCTTGCCCAATCAATAATTTTGTCATACCCGACCTCACTCAGCCCGTGATCTGACTTGATGGTGAACACCTGTGCCACGGCTGACAACTTACTGTGGTTTGTGCAGCTATCCCATAATGGTTCGTCAGAATCTTTCAACAAATCAAAAAACCTAGCTGCCTCTGCATTAGGTTCTTCTTCTACGATTGGACATTGACTGACATTACCTTGATTCATTCTCATTGCATCCATAACCATGTTTCTGTAAGGATTAGTGTTGTCATTTGGCGCTTCATACACGTTGTTAGCACTAGAAGTTGACCCAACCACCGTTTCTCTCATTCTCCTATTACTAACAAATACTTCTCCATGTGCATACCAACACTGGTAATCCTCCACAAACCCTTTATGTAGAAGATGCATCATTACAACATCTGGATGCAGATACTTTTTATTTTGACACTTCCTGCATGGACACTTAATACCGCCTCCAGTAAAATTTCTGGGAATAGATGTTGCGAAATTAATAAAACCCTGAACCCCGTTACAATAATCCATCCTCCGCAATCCTTGGGGTGAATCTAGATACATCCATGAACGATCATCCATGACTTCTATCGAACCTCTATAAAATTATGATGACATCATGTATATATTAATTAACTAAGTTAGGTAAATAAACTTGTAAATATATTACTTTACCTCGAGATTATCCAACAAACCAATCACAACTTCTCATAAATATTAAATATTCATTATCATTTATCAACGTCCATACAAATTAATATATATATATATATATATAAATTAACAGAAATTACCACTCTACAATACCATCGATAAAACTTAAAAAGAACCCATTAAGCAAGCTATTAATAATTTCAAAACATAACATGTAATTCGGTAATTCCATAAAAGTTTTAACAGTTTACAAACAAATACAATCTCACAAAATCTAAAACAAAACCATAACAGGTATAAAATTATATACATTCATAAACTACAAGTTTGTTTGAGAAATAACAATAAAACATGTACATCTACTAATAAAAATACATATACTAAAAAAAAAAAAATTGACATTTAAATGTTAAAATTTAAGCCGATAGAATTACTTACAAAAATTGATAAAATCCGTCAGTAAATCATAACACGGATGCTGCGACCACAAAACTTCAAGAAATACAACTGCTGAGATGAGAAAGATTGAAATGGGGGAGTAGAGTGTCGGCAGGGTGGCCATATATTCACTTTTTCCGACGGACTCACCGACGGAATAAGTCCGTGGGTGACTCCGTCGCTAATTGTGACGGGGAATCAACACGTCACCGCACGGACCTGCCTTTTCAAATCCCTCGGTAATTCCGTCGGTACTTTGTTAATGGTGAACCGGTCACGTCACCCGCGCGGGTCCCAGGTTTTGAATCCGTCGGTGATTCTGTCGGAAAAATCACCCGCGAAAACCTCTGCCTCAGGTACCCGCCCTTTTTTCAGTAATTCTGACTTTCCGTCCGTAATTCGGTCGGTAATTACCGACGGAATAAAACCGTCGGTAATTACCAACCGAATTACGGATGGAAATAGTCTGTCGGTAATTTTGATCGAAAAATACCGACAGAAATATTCCGTCGGGGATTCCGTTGGTATTTAGCGAGTTTCTGGTAGTGTCGATTGAATTGAAATGTAATAAAAATAAATCAAGAATACCTTTGCTAACATAAAAAGAAAAGAGTGTGTGTGTATGTTTTGTATTTGAAGTTTTTGTATATAATACTATAGCCACACAATCCATAGAGATAAGATTTACAATTATTTTGTGTTTATTATTATTGATAATTTATGTATTTAATTATATATATATATATATATATATATATATATATATATTATATATATATAGTGAGATGACACCATGCAAGTAGGCTCCTAAATAATTCTAAATTATGACGAGAGAAGTACAATTATAAAATTAAAAAGATCTTACGCGGAATCACATACGAATGTTCGATGACAATGTTAAAGTATTGCAACAATTTTTTTATTTTATTTTTTTATAAATTGGATAATTAGTAAGCAAAATGTAATTAAATGCAAATAGACTAAGTGCTTAACAATAAAATAAAATAATATTCAAATCCAAGAATATTCCAAAAAGAAATGAAATAAAGAAAACATCGCAAAACATAGAATCTGCACAAGATATGCAGATAAAGTCATGGAAATGGCCAGAGCGTAGTATAAATAGGACCTCCATGGTTGCCCAAAGGCACATAACAAACAGCAATATTCTACGTAGTAGTTCATAGAATTATCTACGATGATGATGAAAATAATGGGGGCTTTGATGTTGCTAGCATTGTTGACTTTCGTTGGCGAATGGCATGGTCGTTGTTATGGGTGTTTGGAGGAAGAGAGTATTGGTCTCTTGGAGATCAAAGCTTTGGATGGCTTTTACTTGAGAGATTGGGTGGACAGTAGTAATTGTTGTGAGTGGGGTGGGATCGAGTGTGATCCGACTACAAGACGAGTGATCCAACTCTGTCTTAATGGAGAAAGAGATTACAACTTGGGCGATTGGGTTCTCAACGCATCTTTGTTTCAGCCTTTTAAAGAATTGCAAAGTCTTGATTTGGGAGATAATGGATTGGTTGGTTGCTTGGAGAATGAAGGTTAGTTCAGTGTTTCTGCACTTAATTATAATAATAAAATAAATGAAGGTTGGTTGGTGTTTAATGTCAATTATCTTACTTTGATGATTCTCTTCCAGGCTTCGAAGTCCTATCATCAAAACTGAGGGAACTTGACCTAAGTTTTAACCGATTTAATAATAATAAAAGCATTTTGTCATGTTTCAATGGGTTTTCCAGTCTCAAGTCCTTAGATCTATCATTTAATGAGTTGACAGCTGGATCAGGTAGCTTCTATGGTAACCTTTTAGTTATCATTTTTTTTCTATGCGTTTATTTCCTTACAATATGTTATTGAGAAACATCATGCAGGTTTCAAAGTCTTGTCATCAAGGTTGAAAAAGCTGGAGAACCTTCATCTAAAGGGGAATCAATGCAACGATAGCATTTTTTCATTTCTAACTGGATTTTCATCTCTCAAGTCTTTAAGTCTTTCACACAATCAGTTGACAGGATCTGCTAGTCTCATTAGTAAGTTACATATAATTTCTACCTAACTGCTTTACGAGACATTCTTTTATACGGTTTCTTAATCAAGAAAATTGAGGACTTTATATATATTTAATAATTAATCAACGATAGCATTTCATCATGCCTGATTGCGCTAGCTTTCATCCATGAAGATTTATATCTATAGAGCTTAATTTGATCTTATCCATAAATTGTTTTTCTAATAAGACATGAAGAGATTAAAGTGAGCTAGCTGGACCAATACTAGCGAGGATGATTAAAAAATACATGTATAGAATGGATACCAAGTTATCAATTCTGAGTGGGCTTTCATCCCTCAGGGATTCTAAAAAATGAGGACTTTATATCCATGTAAAGATCAATTTTGTCACAACTCCAGCTCTAGTTTCATAACCGGCAACGTAGTAACGGTGTTGAAAGGACATCTCCATAACAAACATATTAAACAAATTATTTTAAAAACTTAGCATTTAATAATTTTTAAAAATATTATATTATTTAAAACAAATAAAACAAATAATTGTTCAAAACTTCTCATTAATAATTAAAACAAAACACTTATTATATTATCATGAAAAATGAGGAGTTTATATCCATGTGATGATCAATTTAATGATAGCAAATATGTGTTCGTGAGCTCATTATAATTAAATATAGCATTTTATCATTCTTTTTATGTATAATTTGAGAATCATATATTAATTGAGCAACATCGTCTCATCAATTCTAATTATCTTTAGTTTCTATCTATTATGCATATGATGATTATGACTTACTCTTAGAAACAACTCTCTTGCAGGTTCTGAGATCATATCATCACATTTGTGGAAACTCGAGTCATTAGATTTATCACGCAATCAGCTGACAGGATCTATCACTAGTAAGTTACATTCTCTTTATCATTGAGGACTTTATATCTATTTAATAATCAATTTAATTATAGCATTTTATCATGGTTGACTAAGCTTTCACCTCTATGAATTTATATCTATATGCTTTCATGTATCATTTTAAAATCTAAAAGATACTTTCATCACTATTTTGACTATTTAGAGATAAATTGTACAGGTTGGTGTGAATTGAAGAATCTGAAGCAGTTAGGTCTCGCTAGAAATAATTTTGGAGGTTCACTCCCAGATTGTTTGGGGAACTTGTCATCTCTACAACTATTAGATGTTTCTGAAAATCAATTTACTGGAAATATTGCCTCTGGTCCTCTTACCAACCTCACATCCCTTGAATTCCTCTCACTGTCAAATAACCTCTTTGAAGTTCCCACTTCAATGAAGCCTTTTATGAACCACTCAAGCCTCAAGTTCTTCTCCAGTGAGAACAACAGACTAGTAACAGAACTTGTTGCCTTTGATCATTTGATTCCAAAGTTCCAACTAGTTTTTTTTAGCTTGTCAAAAACAACGGAAGCACTCAATGTAGAAATTCCCAACTTCCTCTATTACCAATACCACTTAAGATTCCTTGATCTCTCCCACAACAACATCACTGGAATGTTTCCATCATGGTTACTTAAGAACAATACACGATTGGAGCAACTATTTCTGAGCGGGAACTCCATTGTTGGTACTTTGCAGTTGCAAGATCACCCATATCCGAAAATGACCGAATTGGATATATCCAACAACAACATGAGCGGTGAAATTCCAAAGAATATTTGTTTGATCTTTCCAAATCTGGATAGCTTAAGGATGGCTAAGAATGGATTCATGGGTTGTATTCCTTCTTGTTTAGGAAATATTAGCTCTTTGGAAGTTTTAGATTTATCCAACAATCAATTGTCCACGGTAAAACTAGAACTACTAACAACAATATGGTTTCTCAAGCTATCAAACAACAATTTGGGTGGGCAAATACCAACCTCGATGTTCAATTCTTCTACTTCAGAATATCTCTATTTAGGTGATAACAACTTTTGGGGTCAGATATCAGATTCTCCATTAAATGGGTGGAAAATGTGGATTGCATTGGATTTGAGTAACAATCAATTTTCAGGCATGCTTCCAAGGTGGTTCGTCAATTCTACGAACCTTAGAGAAATTGATTTGTCCAAAAACCATTTTAAGGGTCCTATCCCAAGAAACGTTTTTTGTAAGCTTGACCAACTTGTATATTTGGACCTTTCTGAGAACAACTTGTCTGGATATATACCTTCTTGTTTCAGTCCACCACAAATAACCCATTTGCATCTATCCAAAAATATATTGAGCGGTCCATTAAAATGTGAATTTTATAATAGCTCTTCCCTGGTTACGATGGATCTTAGAGATAACAGCTTCACTGGCTCAATCCCAAATTGGGTTGGCAATCTTTCATCACTGAGTGTTCTTCTTCTAAGAGCTAATCACTTAGATGGTGAGCTTCCTGTTCAGTTATGCTTATTAGAACAATTAAGCATTTTGGATGTTTCACAAAACCAGCTCTCTGGTGCACTACCCTCCTGTTTGGGCAATCTTACTTTCAAGGAAAGTTCCCAGAAAGCATTAGTGAATCTCGGATTTCTTGTACGACCATGGTCCATAGAAAAAGCTTATTATGAAATAATGGGTCCACCAGTAGTGGATAGTATGTACACCTTGGCAAAGCGTTATTCACCTAACTTTACAGAAGAAGCGATAGAATTTACAACTAAAAATAGGTATTATGGTTACAAGGGGAAAGTTCTCAGCTACATGTCTGGTATTGATCTCTCCAATAACAACTTTGTAGGAGCAATCCCACCAGAATTTGGAAACTTAAGTGAGATACTGTCATTAAACTTATCACACAACAATCTCACTGGATCTATCCCTGCAACATTCTCAAACCTGAAGCGGATTGAGAGTTTTGATCTTTCTTACAACAACTTGAATGGTGTCATCCCTCCACAACTTACTGAAATTACCACACTGGAAGTTTTTAGTGTGGTGCACAATAACTTGTCAGGTAAGACACCCGAGAGAAAATATCAGTTTGGGACCTTCGATGAAAGCTGTTACGAAGGAAATCCTTTCTTGTGTGGACCACCATTGCGAAACAATTGTAGTGAAGAAGCAGTGTTGTCCCAGCCAGTGCCTAATGATGAACAAGAAGATGATGGTTTCATAGACATGGAGTTTTTCTACATCAGTTTCAATGTATGTTACACAGTTGTGGTGATGACGATTGCAACAGTTCTCTACATCAATCCATATTGGCGACGTAGGTGGTTGTACTTCATCCAAGATTGCATAGATACTTGTTACTATTTTGTGGTTGCTAGTTTTCGCAAGTTCTCCAACTTTAGAAGATGAATTTGTTATGATTGTATGTCTAGCTATTGGGTGCTTCATTTGTAGTGTGCTGTCTCTAAGCTCAGCCTTTCTATTTGATTAGTTATTTTTGCTACAATATCATTCTCTCTTCCCCCTTTTCTTCTCTTAAAATCTCTCGTCCCGCATCATCATGATTGGTTGTGACATAGAAACCCCAGATAAAGATGAAAGAGAACCATGCTGCAAGCTTGACATATTGTTCTGCTGCATTGTTGGTATAGAACCTTGCACATTCATTGATTGCAACTGGGTATTCAGTTGATTTTCATGGGACTGCAATTGAGGAACTGGAGACTGGGAATGCTGCATAGGTTGCACATGAGGCTGGGGGAAGTTGTCCTAGCTGTAGATTAGGAATTGGCTTCCTGAATCTGCCTGGGTTTAGAAAACTTACAATATGCTTCTCATTGGAACCCAATTTCTCCTTGAAACTAGGTGTGAGTTTGTTTTCAGAGACCTGTAAGAATGTTATCAAGCGCTCCAACATGGCCTTGAATACCTTCAGCTTTTCAAGCTGTTCCAACTTCGGTTGTTACAGATGAGAGTCGTGCTGGAAAGCAAAGTTAACATACACGAGAATTAAAAATTGCATTGATCCTTCGTAGCAAAACATTAGTGAAACAAAGTGTTTCTATTCCACTTCTTCTGTGTCGATGCGCGGTTGGGGGGTGGGGTAGGTGAATAGTGCAGATGATACAGTGACAGGCAATGCTGATGAGGAAAACAAACTAATACAAAAGCTCAACATGGGGAAATTGCAGATAATCATGCATGCACAAATAATCCGAAAGAAATTTCAGAGACAATTTACCTGCTGTAACTTGGCAGCAATTCTCTGATACATTTCATTTATTTCAGGGAAATAAGTCTCCTTCGTAACTTTGATCTAGGAAGTACAAATAACCAGCAAAACATTATCGCTCATATGCTTGATTTCTTCAGGTGCCAGTCAAAAAGAAAGTAACACAAACAAACTTAAGGGAATTGATAAAAATAAAATAACAAAAAAAGGGCAGAGGACAGCATAAATTAGTTGAGATAAAAATAACAGAGTGGAATTAATGCTCGAAACTCAAGAGGATGTCGATATTGATGGAATGGAAAGATGCAAAGGACTGTGTAAGTACACCATTAGACAAGATTCAGGGGTTGGTTAAGTTCAGTTACTGTCTCCCTGCAAACTACTCATCATTGTTTTCTGCTGTTCTAGCTCAAGTCAACGGATGTCACTACTTTAGCAACGCTTTTTAGCCTTAGATCCTATGCATGACCCCATGGATCATTTACAACAACCATTCTTATTCCCGTTTTAATACTCACCTAAGCACAAGAAAAATGTCCTTATCAAATATGCAGTTATGACTTGAGACATTCAGAATTTCAACCTCATTTTCTATAAAATTCAATACTGGAAATTTTTCAGAACAAGTTGATTGCAATCGTGCAAATAACTCTTCACTTAACCAAAGATAAACTGTAAGTCATTCAGAAATAGTGCACTCTTATTTTTAAGACTATGGCATACATGAACTCCATCTAATGAACAGTAAATCACAGAAATTACCTTTTGATAGATCTACTCTTGTAAATCATCGCCTTTTGCATGTCCAGTATGTGCTGTAGAATCTAGGGATGCTACAAAAATTTCAATGCGGGCAACAAAAGATTAGAATTCATGTATTTTTGTGTGTTTTCCATATAAAGGGTATTTCTGTAATTTTCACACTTGCTGAAATTTATGGAATATTGCAAGTCTCATTTTATTTTCCATTTAGTATTTTATTATCCCAAAGTATAGCGAGCTTCATTAGGTTTTTCCTATTGTAGATAGGACTATTAGTATTTTCCTACAGAGGAATACAAGTCCTTTTTGGACTAGGAGTACTAGGAACTCCATCTAAACGTTATGTAATCATTCAAACAGACAGACAGACCCTATAAATCCAGAATGAGAGGTGAGCAGTTGGTGCAATGCACTGGAGGCCATCGTGTGGTCACAAATGCGTGTGTGATTGCAATGGTTTCAATAGCAATGCCATAAGTGGCAGCAGTGGCACATAAAGCTACCAAAAAGAGCATTACCTAGCATTTGTCTCTGAGAATTGGCAAACATAGTGGAGGGGATCCCTTGTACCATTGAACATAGTCTGACAAAAGCAAAAACATAACAGAAACAAAAAGACCAGCAGACAACCTGCGATCCCAAAAAAGCTGCAACAGCCAACTCAGTCGTGACAGAGCTGAGCATAACAGAAACAAAGCAGGGAAAAAAGGGCTTGATTCTGCATTGACAACAAAAATTGAGCCACGGCCAAACAAAAACTCTCTCCACAACCCATCAATCCTAAAAAAACAGGTGATGAAAGGCCAGCCAAGCAGCTGCAACAGCCAACCCACCCGTGTCTAATTTGAGATACATGAGCATGGCAGAAGTTGAGCAGAGGAAAAAGAAGATAAAAAGCTCTGCTGCCTCAAGGTACTGTTACAATTCACAGTTTCATGAGTTTCGATGAATCACATGATTTAGCTTCTTTTTTTTTTTTTAATAATAAAGTTTAATATATATATATATATATAAAAGAAATCATTTTTTTGCCGTGGATTGATATTTTAGTTTTTTTTTAATAATTTTTTTTGTTTAATTTAGTTTATTAATATTAAATTTTTTTTATGTGATTATTAAATTTTCATAATACAAATCTTAAATTTAACGGATTAACCTGGTTTGATGGGTCAATCAAGTGAATTCAGATTTTTTTTTTTCATTAGTTTTTTTCTAGATATAGATTTTTTGCTATATGTTTTTTCTTCATTTTAGTTATAGGGTTTTTTTCTTTCTTTCTTTTTAATTAATACTTTTTTGTTTGATTTAATTTGTTAATATTAAAAAATATATATATTTAGTTATTACAAGCTCATGACACAGATTCCAGATTTGATGGATTAACCTAGTTTGGCGAGTTAACTCAATTGATTTAGTTTTTTTTTTCTTAATTAGTTTTTTCTTCTAATTTAATCTTTTAATATTGATTTGATTGGAAATTAAACTTCATGATTTGTTTTGTTTGTTTGTTTTTTCATTAGATTATCGTAATCTCATGAGGGAAGGATTTTATTGTATCCCTCCTCGTAAAGCAATATTCATTGGAATAGTGCTTTGCATTCTTTTTTCTTTTCAATAAACTTTTTTTTGTTTAATTTTATTTTTTAATATTAATTTTTTTTATTTAATTGTCACACTTTCATGACACGACCTTGCAGCTAGACCCACATCCAAAGCTCTTGGGTCTGGTGTTACAGCCAAACCCAAGGCTCTTGGACTTGGTGTTACAGCTGGACCCACTTAAACTTGGGTAATGCAAGTTTAATATTATTATTAATATTACAAATATTATTATTTGTATTATAAATATTATTATTTTTATTATAATGAATATTGCTAATATAATAATTAATAAATTTGAAAAAAAAAAATATTAGTAGTTAATTATAGGTTTTTTTTTGCTTTTTTATTTTTAATTAATCTTTTTTTGTTTAATTTAGTTTGTTAATATTATTTTATTTCTATTTAATTATTACACTCTCATTACATGAATCTCAAGTTTGACAGCTTAACTTGGTTTGGCAGGTGAAACCAGTTAATTAAGATTTTTTTTTAGTTTTTTTTTCAATTTTACCTTTTAATATCAATTTAATTGAGAAGTAAACTTTATAATTTATTTTGTTTATTTTTCATTAGATTATTGTAATCTCATGAGAGGATTTTATTGTACCCCTCCTCACAAAGCACTATTCATTGGAGTAGCGCTCTGCTTTGTTGTTTTCTTTTCTTTTCATTTAATCTTTTTTCTTTTTGATTAATTATACAAGACCTTGCAGCCAAACCTATATCCAAGGCTCTTAAGTCTTGTGTTGTAGTCAGACCCACTTAAACTTGGATCATGCAAATTTAATATTATAAATATTACTCTTGGGTCAAGCATTGTAGCCAGACCTAAGGCTTTTAGGTATAGATTTGCAGAAAGACCTAAGGCTTTAGGTATAGATTTGCAGAAAGACCTAACACTCTTAGATCTTAACTTTTTTTAATATTTTTTTATGGAAAAAAAAATGACCCGCGGCATAGCACGGACCACGTAACTAGTATATATATATATATATTATATATATATATATATATATATATATATATATATATATATATATAAACTCATGTGCTTTTGACATAATCATTTTTATTTCGTTTTTATGTGTTTAAGAGTTAACTTTTGTATCATGTGACAATATAATATGCATTATAGTTTTTTTTCATTTTCATTGTATTAAATCAACATCGGAGGAAATTTAACATGCTAAAGTAAATTATAATTTATTATCCATAATAATTATTAATCCATATGGATGAAAACAATACCAAGAAACTAACACAAGCAAGACTGAGTGTTCCGGTCATAAAAATGGTATTAGTTTTAGTGTAAGTAATAGATTTGTGGTTCCACACTAATACGCAGGCCAAGTTTTTTTTTTATTATTGGTTTAGAAAAAGCCTCAATTATGAAAGTGTGTTTTAAAAAAGTGAAAAAAAATGACTCGAAATATAGATCTAACTAAGAAATTAAAGAAACAAGTGTAATTTAATCAGATAATAAAAGAACAAATAACGATAACTAATGGTACAATTAAAAAAAATCATGGAAACCTTTAATGAAAAGATCACCGAAACAAAAAAAGACGATGAAGCAATGATCTCACCCAATCAAATTAAAAAGAGGATAAAAATAAAAGGAAAAAAAATTTACTCGAGTCAACTTAAATGAGCATGTCAAGTATACAAACCATGTCATAAGACCAAGATAAACCAATAAAAAACAAATTAAAAAAAATCTAAAGTTTGATTCTAAATAAATCAAACATAGGGAAATAAAATTGATAAAAAAAATAAGACAAAAAAAATCAGCAAATTAGAAAAGATTATGAAGCTTAATTCTAAAACAACTTAATGCTAAATGACAAAATGTAAGAAATATTAAATTGAAAAAAGTTCATAAAAAAAACTCAGGCCAACTTAGACTAACCTGCCAAACTTATGGTCTATGTGATGAGATCAAGATAAAGTAATATAAAGGAGAGAAGAAAAAAACTTAATTCTTGAACGATTGAAGTGAAAACAAAAATTAATTACCAACAAGTCTAATATTGAAAGATGGAATAAAAAAATAATTTAAAAAAATTTACCAAAATAAATTCAACATAGAAAGATAAATAAAAAGAATTAAGATAACCCAGACTATTTTCAAAATTAGCAAACAATTATATAGAAAGAAAATAAATAAAAATAATGGAGTCTGATATCCAATTGAATAAATGTTGAAGAATAAAACTTAAAAAAAACATGAACTTAAAAAAAAAAAAAAAAAAAAAAAAAAAGAAGCAAACATAGGTGAACCTTGGGTTAATCTTTAAAACTTGCAAGCATTAAATTCTAAACACAGGCTCAATCAATAAGCTCAACTTCTGATCAATTTAATATTGAAGGATGGAATTAAAAAAACTATCAAAGTCAAAAAGTAGCAATTAAAATAATGGTGATCAAATTTGATAGAAAAACAAAATGAGGATGACATTATTAAAAAAAAATGAATTTAAAAATATTTAAAATAAAACAAATAGAAATTAAAAAAAAATGAGAACTTAATTCCCAACTAATTTAATGTTGAAGGATAAAATCGGAGAAACATCAATTTAAATAAAAATGCCAAAGTAAAAAAAAAAACAATTCAAAAGAATAAGGATTAAATTTGTTAGGAAAGAAAACCTAAGAAGGATAAAATTGTAAAAAAATAATTTAATAAATTATTTCAAATAAAAACAAATAGAAGTCAAAAGAATAAAAACTAAAATTAAAAGATGAAAATTTAAAAAAGGGATAAAAATAAAAAATAATTCCAAATTTATGAATTACTTTAAATAAAATAAATAATAAAAAAAACTGAATACGAAAGAATAAAATCAAAGGCTTGCTTAGAAATTTTATAAGGTAGGATTGAAATCAAAGAGGATAGATAAAGAAAAAAAAAAAAAAAAAGCAGCTGATGCCAAAACCAAAGTGTTGGCCATATGTGTTGTCACATCACAAAGAGAACGTTAAAACAATTCAAATGCTTCTACTAAAGATAATGTTTGTTACTGAACAACCCTGCATATAATGCTTGAAAGGCATATGAGTCATCCACTTGTCAGCATGTGGATTTATACATTAATAAGTTTTTTATAATAATATTTAATATTTATTTAAATATAAAAATATTCCTGAACCAATTGATATTAACTAAAAAAAAACATATTAAATTGATGAAAGGATGATAAAGCCTGTGGAGTTTGCCTTCAAGTGTTATTATTTAGTGTGCTATAAAAATTGAAAAGACTTAAAGCTTTAGATGTAAGTATTTTTGTTTAAATTTCAGGATTCAAAATCATTTTTGTCTAGCCTTGGGAATGAGGCTGGAAGTGGCAGGAGAATGTGGCACTGCTGTTTCTTTTCCACCGCTATGGCAGTGGCAGTCACGGTGGTAAAGAAGAAAATTTAGGGAAGAATTTTTTAGAAACGTGGTTGTAATTGTAATTTTAAAAAGTTTAAATTATTTTTATTAAAATTAATTATTTTTATATATTTTGAATTGTTTGGATGTGTTAATTTTAAAAAATAAAAAATATATATTTTTACATAAAAAAAATACTTTGCATTAGTTTTTATGTGGCTTTTGGTCATTTACAATGAAAAACTGAGGGGAAACAGTTTATATGGTGTCTGGTGTGTTTGGTTCTAAAAGAAACTACCTCGGTGGGAGTGTTAGCTGCCACTGGTAATGCTGTTGGCCAGGAGGAAGAAACGGAAAAGCCTGGTTTTGCTCCTGGTATGGTGTCGACAGTGAGAGAGATATATTTTTATTTGTGTGTTTTATGTTTTTGACAATAATGAACTAAGGGATGATATTCACATTTTTGTTGGTGAAAAATAGGTTTAGGATGATTAAGATGATAAGTATTTTTATTTAGAAATATATTAAAATAAATTTTTTTTATTTTTTTAAAAATATTTTTAATATTATCACGATAATTATCCACTCTCAAAAAATTATTTTAAAAAATATAATTTACATCGACATTTTCAACTACATTTCCAAGCACATGGAAGGATCGAAGCACATGTAAAGATGAGATGCTTTTTGTGGCAGTGGCGGCTGGGTTAGTAATAATTAATGGCTAGGTTTGTTTGTGTGGGAGAGGGGGGGGGGATTATTTAGGTATTTTTTTTATATGTAATTTTTAGTGGCTCCCCTGGTCTTAGGTTATTTTTTTTATGGCCTCCTCTCTTGGCCAGAAATTTTCAATATTTATAGGTTAAATATTTTATCTTTTCTTTTCTAGTTGCTTGGTTCTAAATAAACTTAAATTTACTTTAGTTTTTTATTTTCTTTTTTTATGCCTTTGATCTTTTTTATTTTCATTTTTCCTTTTTTTTATTTATTTTTTTATTTTGACTCTTTTTTAAAAAAATAATAATAACATCAACACCAACTTGATGAGAAAAAATAATTAACGTTAATAGTTGAATACATGAATATTTTTTTGGAATTTTGGATTCTTTCAAAAAGGCATTGAAATTATGCAAATACATCAAAGATATATTTTTAGGGTTTTTTGCTATATTTGAATTTAAAAAAACAAAATATTTTGAAAAGAAGGTTAAAATTAGGTTATGACAATTACTATAATTTTACAATACTTACTG
The DNA here is from genome assembly GCF_005239225.2 of Populus alba. NCBI lineage: Eukaryota > Viridiplantae > Streptophyta > Magnoliopsida > Malpighiales > Salicaceae > Populus > Populus alba. Next base: position 4,074,273 of record NC_133286.1, on the reverse strand, counting down.
TATTGTAAAGTACGTTAGTAAAGAAACAATAACAAATGTGAAAGCCTTCCATTGTCATGAGAAAAATCCACTAAAGAGATTTGATATTAAAAAAATCATGAGGTGGTTGTTCTTGTAGATATTTCAAAACTCAATTATTTTGAGAATCAAGGGTTTTCTCTTTATTTTAAAAAATGATGTTGTTATTGGGGGATCTATCTATTGTGTGAAGAATATATAGGATTCTTTATGAAATGTTTGTGTTTGGGTGACCTGCTAAAGGTTTGTGATTATGTGATCTGCTTGTTGTGTGGCAAATATCTAGGGTTTTTCATGAATAGTTCTATTTGGATGATTTGCCTATGATATATCATCATGTGATATGCACGTTATGTAAAATATATGTATAATTTTTCATGAATGGTCTGTGTTTGAGTGACCTAGTTATGATTTGAAAAATACCTAGGATTTCTATGAATGGTTTGTGTTCAGGTGTCCCATTTGTGATTTGTTTTAGGATGACTGCTTGTTGTGTGAAAAATATCTAGGACTTTTCATGAATTATCTATGATCAGATGACTTGCTCATTGTGTGAAAAATATCTAGGATTTCACACGAATGGTCTATATTTGAGTGACCTTCCCGTGGTCTACGATTGGGTGACTTGCACATTGTGTAAAAAATATCTAGGATGTTTTTATAAATGACTTATAATTCGGTGACTTGCCTGTTGTATGAAAAACACAAAAATATACACAATTGTAGATTCGTCTAAGTTCCAAGATAAACTCCCTTTGGTAAGGAGGTATTTGCCTTATCATGCTAAATTTTAATCATTCTAATACCTAAAATTTTTAATGTCATATTTATTCCTCTTTGTATCTTTAATACATTAGTATATACTTTACAATTTAATTTTATATCACCAAATATTAAAGTCAACAGTTTATTCATAATATTTATTCTTGTTAATTTATTTAATTTAATACCAGGAATATGCATTATATTATAAACTCCACACCCCAAGTATTAATTAAACAAATTAATTTTTTGTGGTATTTTTGAAATTTTAACTAAATTTTAATGGATAACCATAAGCTTATTATGATATCTATTTTTATATTTTTTAAAAAACATGATAAAAATATAATTTTTTTTGTTATGTATAAAATATACATGAAAAACTTATAAAGCATGATCGACAATGTTAAACCAATTCCACTCTCAAAATGTTTTGTTCTCTATTTTGTTATGCAAATAATTTAACATTCACATATTGTGATGAGCTTATTAAATAAATTAGGTAAAGTGATTTATGCGTATACATCAAATTTATTTTTTTTAATGAAAAATTGGTTCAACACTTATTTATTGGTTGAAATAGAAAATTGGCAACGACACGTGTTCATTTAGGCTAGTATTGACTAGAAAGAAAGGGCTGTATACTTGATTATTTTTAAGGTGGATGCATAGGTGAATCTAGATTTTTGGTTTAGAACCATAATGTCCATCATTAATGTATGTTTTTTTTGTAGCTTCAGTAGTGGAAGTTTTTTTAAAAATAGATTTTAGAAAAATTATTTTTAATTGTGATTGATTTAATTTAAATAGGTGTTAGTTAAAACTATAGTTAAAAACATTGTTTAATAAAAAACATGTTAAAAAATATTTGGTTAAAATTATAATTGAAGTTGATATTATAAATTAAAGTTTTTTGTAATTTACGTAGCAATTATAATACATTGAAATAATAACAATAAAGAAGAAATACATTGATTTTATTGGGATAAATGACCTTAACATGTGAAGAAAGAATAGCAATCATAATACATGTTGTTGGACCACAAATTTTAATGGGTTCCACAAACATATATCTATTTTTTTTTGTTTGTTTTTGTACTTAAAAGTATTTTTTAAAAAAATTATTTTTTTTTATTTTTTTTGTTTCAAATTAATATGTTTTGGGTAATTTTAGATCATTTTGATGCGTTAATGTTAAAAATAATTATTTTTTTTTAAAATATTATTTTGATATATTTTCGAGTGAAAAGTATTTTTAAAAAAACAATCATAACCCTATTTTTCAAGCACACGCTTTGTCCAAATATTTTATTTTTGTAATTTATTTTAAAAATAAAAAAATGCCAGGAAAACAAACATGTTCTAGTGTTGAGTCCTTGTGCACTGAGATATCATATATGAAAGTAAATTGTTTTTCAAAAAACATTTCCTAAACCGAGCTCAATTGTTATTTATTTATTTATTATTGCATATCGTTATTAATTATAGAAGGTTAAATTTTATAATTCCTGAAGGCCATCACATCTAATAATGTCTATACAATTCTCTAAATCACTAAAAGAAAAGAAGTAGGAGCGTTTTGTGATCTTGTATTCTTGTCATTTTGGTTTTCTCTTGTGTCCTCGTCATAGTATCATTTTGCTTTCTACTTGATAAGTTTTAATTTTTTTTCGAAGATTGGACTAAAAAGCTATTTCGGTCTTAACTACCAAGACAAGGAGAGCCATCCATGCAAATCAATTATTCGCGATGTGAGCAAATCCCAGATTGGAGAGGAATATGGTCCGTGGGTGCCCTTTATTAGAATTATATTTCTATTTATTTTTGTTTTATAGAGAAATTTTAGAAATGTAGGTTAATCATGTTTTTTAAAAAATTTAATTTTTATTTTTATTTAAAAATTATTTTTTATATATTTTAAATTGTTTTGATGCGTTGATCTCAAAAATAATTTTTAAAAAATAAAAAAAATATATCATTTTGATATATTTTAAAATAAAAATCACTTTAAAAAAACAACAATAATTATATTTTAAAAATGGACCCTTGGTTAAGGTGCTTTTACCTTGAAAAATAATAGAGTTACCTCATAGCCGCACCCACAAATAATATAAATACTATTGCTGCTTTAGCCTTATTTACAGCAATAGCTTATTTTTAGGCGGGCCTTAGCTTAAAAAAAAATAGATTATTTCCATAAATACATACGGTTATCTCCGATTCTTTTACCCATTAATATTTTAGAAGATTTCACATAACCTTTATTATCACTTAGCTTGTACTGATTTCAAGCATGGAGTGACTTCATAGTTAAGGACCTAACCTCCAACAAGGAAACCTCTTTGAACTGTACCTGGTGACGATGTTACAAACCAGAAAAGAACACGCAAGGCCACGCATATATGTTTTTGATTTTTTTAGCAAAATTCTCATTGGAATTCAGTAAGATTTTGTTGAATCAGAGTTGACAAAGAAAGAATCGATCATGTATGATAAACAAGGAATCTAAGTCCTAACCCTCCAAAAAGAAAATTTCAGGATGACCCTATAATCAAGAAATGCCAAGAAATTCAACTCTGCATAAAAAAGGAAAAGAGAGAAGAACCCTACTATTAGAAAATTATTAAGAAAATAAGAAGATCAACCATGTCATCATAGTATGTTTTATTAAGACTAGATATTAATTAGAGTCATAGACTGATATATATTATGTTTTTTTTTTTTTTTGAAAAAAAGCAATTATTCATAAACTAGGGTATAAAGGATACCTTGAAATATTATGTAGGTGCTTGTTAGATGACATTATACTAAATTGTCCCGCATGAGAAATCCATATAGAAAAATCACTTGTGTCTATGGAAAGGCTCACGTGAGAATTCTGTAAATAATCTTTAGACTTCAAATCACTAAGCTATCTTATATAGAGAATATTTTACTTTAATCATAACTACATGTTTTCTAAATAAAGGGTAACAAATAGAAAGATATTGAATATAAACATGAACTATATATAGGTGTTTAGTGATTAAAAGAGGACTCATCACCTTAGTTGAATTAAAAAAAAAAAATTATTTATTCTCAAATAGTATTGATTGTGAAATTCTTATACAAGATGAAATGAAATTTGAAAAGAATTTAAAAATTTTTATTCAAATAATCAATGACTATGGTGTTAAGAATAAATATGATTTAACAGAGCAAACATACTGCATGTTATAATATCTAAATTAAAACATTCTTCATGAATGAATAATAATTACACTGAAAAACTAGTTAATGGAAGGCCACATTAAACCATATTCCAATATTTGAAGGATCATGACATGTTACTGGATATTATACTTGATCTTCAAATATAAATCAATTAATTTTTAATTTTTTAAATAAATTAAATTATTTAATTTATTTAGTAATTCTATTTTCATAAGAATTATGATTTATATTTAAGCCAACTTGTTATGAACATGAGTCACACATATTAAAAACCCTTGGTCAAATTTTAAACTTAGATGAGTAATCAAGTGTAACTTGATTATAAATAATTTTTTAAGAATTGAGAACTAAAATATAATTAATACAATGAGTTACAATTCTAGACCTAAAAAATTCAAGTGATGAATTAATTAAATAAATTTCTAAAATTATTTTGAAAAGTATAAAATTATGCCTAATTTTTAGTTTTCAAGATTCCGTATTCTTGTCAATTTGGTTTTCTCGTGTCCTCGTCATAGTATCATTTTGCTTTCTGCTTGATAAGTTTAAAATGAGCTCTCAATCATTAAGGTCTATTTGGAATTATTGCAGTGATTATGGTTTAAAAGTATTTTTATTTATAAATAAATCAAAATGATATTTTTTTTATTTTTTTAAAAATTATTTTTGAAATCAATACATCAAAATAATCTAAAAATATAAAAAAATATTAATTTTTAGCAAAACAAAATAAAAATAATTTTTTTTTTTAAGGGAATGCCCCCTAAGTTTGTTTAATTTTTTAGAAGATTGGACTATAGCTATTTCGGACATAACTTCCAAGAGAAGGAAAGCCATCCATGCAATGGTTACTGATTTCAAGCATGGAGTGACTTCATGCTTAAGGACCCAACCTCCAACAAGGAAACCTCTTTGAACTGTGCCTGGTGACGATGTTACAAACCAGAAAAGAACACGCAGGGCCACTCATTTGAAAGCAACCAACCTAGTACTCTTTAAAAATACCATGAAAAGGATCATCTCCTTCATTGTTAAGCTTCCCAAACGACTGTCCTTTTGGAAAAAGAAATTAAGTGGATCTTTAGTCGTCGCAAAAAGAAGGATTCCCGAGTCCACACTATTTGACATCCCACCTGGATCACTTTAAGGCTCTGTTTGTTTGCAGGAAAGTGAATTCCGGGGAAAGTGAATTCCTGGAAAGTGAATTCCGGGAAAATATTTTCCGATATTTGGTAGTGTTATGGAAAATAAACTGGAAAATAATTTATTAATGAATTAATTTTTTTTTTCAAATTTATCTAATATATATATAAAATATTTAATCACTTACAATAAAAAAAAATGAAATCTAAAATGTATAATGATGAATTTTTTTTATTATATTCTATATTCATACATAGCTTATTTTATAAAATATAACTATATATATCATATCATATTATAGAGAAATAAGCTTGTGAAATTTTTTTTACTATTCCATGAAACTATTTATAATTCAATTACGTACGAAATACATCCGACAAAACCTATAGTTTTAATAATATTTTTAGCATGTAATAAAATTGGATAAAATATTAAGGTATAAATTCACTCTAAACTATTTTTTTTAAATATTAAAAAAATAACACACTTTTAAAAAAAAATCCCACAGGCAAGTGAACAGTGCAAGAGAATTGCACTGCTCACTATTTTTCAGTGAACAGTATACGCAATACACTGTTCATGTTAATTATACTATTCATTGAACAGTACAATTAACATGAACAGTTAATAAAATGCATGAAAAAATGGCTGCTTTTCACCTCTGGCCATTGTCGGAAAGTGTTTTCCTTTATTTAAGAAAGGAAAACAATTTCCTTTGTTAACACTAATGAGTTTAGTGGGTTCAGTGAGTGATGAAATGTCGAATAGCTCGGAAAACCAAGTGGAATCACTTCCACAGAGCATTGAAGAAAAGCATCAAGAGCTGGTAGTCAGCCATGTCCCCATCGTATCATCATTCAATGAACGTATTCGACCTCTACTGGATGCCGTTGACAAGCTGAGGCATCTCCAGGTCATGAAAGAAGGCATACAACTCCCCACCATTGTTGTTGTTGGTGATCAATCTTCAGGGAAATCTAGTGTTCTTGAATCACTAGCTGGTATCAGCCTCCCTCGTGGCCAGGGCATCTGCACCAGAGTACCTCTCATAATGAGGTTGCAACATCACACAGCTCCAGAACCAGAGCTTTCCTTGGAGTTCAATGGCAAAACAGTACCTACCAGTGAAGCCCAAATCGCCAATGCCATAAGTCTTGCCACTGATGAGATTGCAGGCAGTGCTAAGGGCATATCGAACACGCCATTGACTTTGGTAGTGAAAAAGAATGGCGTTCCGGACCTTACAATGGTTGATCTCCCTGGAATCACTAGAGTTCCTGTCCACGGTCAGCCTGAAAACATCTATGAGCAGATAGCGGATATCATTATGGAGTACATAAGGCCTGAAGAGAGTATTATCCTTAATGTTTTGTCTGCAACTGTTGATTTTACCACTTGTGAATCGATTAGGATGTCACAGAAAGTGGATAAGAATGGTGAGAGGACTCTCGCCGTGGTCACCAAAGCAGACAGAGCTCCAGAAGGACTGCTTGAGAAGGTTACGGCGGATGATGTGAATATAGGTCTGGGTTATGTCTGTGTGAGAAATCGTATTGGTGATGAATCTTACAAGGAAGCACGCAAGGAAGAAGCTGACTTGTTTGAAAATCATCCTCTTCTATCCAAGATTGATAAATCCATGGTGGGCATCCCAGTTTTGGCACAAAAACTGGTTCAAATTCAAGCAACTATTATAGCAAGATGCTTGCCAGAGATAGTGAGAAAGATTAATGAAAAGCTGAATGCAAGTATCTCGGAACTGAACAGGATGCCTAAGACTTTGTCCTCGGTTGGTGAAGCCCTCACAACTTTCATGGGCATTGTTGGATCCGCCAAAGAGTCGCTAAACAAGATCATTGTGAGAGGAGAGTATGATGAGTATCCAGAAGATAAAAATATGCATTGCACTGCCAGATTGGTTGAAATGCTCAACCAATACTCAGGTGAACTTCGTAAGTGCTCTGAAAATGACCTTACAGGGAACTTTTTGATGGATGAGATTCAGGTTTTGGAGGAAGCCAAAGGGATTCAATTGCCAAATTTCCTTCCCCGCACCACCTTCCTTGCTATTCTGCAGAAAAAGGTTGAAAAGGTATCACACATACCAGTTGCCTTTGTTGAGAAAGTATGGACTTACATTGAAGGTGTGGTCATATCTGTTTTGATGCATCACTCGGAAAACTACCACCAGCTTCAGCTATCCACTCGACGAGCAGGCCATAGTCTCATAGCAAGAATGAAAGAGCATTCTAGAAATTGGGTCACAGAGATTGTTCAAATGGAGAAACTGACAGATTATACAAGCAATCCTGAATACATGAATGACTGGAGCAAGCTCATGGCTCAACAGCATGATTTCACGCGTGATGAAAAAGGGTACATTTCTACCTTCAAGATTGAAGGTTTGGGAGAGGTTCCAATTGCAGGTCTCAGGGGGTATGATCAGCATGTTCTGCTTCAAGCTTTCGACTTGAAAATGAGAATGACTGCTTACTGGAAAATTGTTTTGAGGAGGTTGGTTGATTTTATGGCTCTGCATTTGCAGTTCTGTCTTCGAAATCTTGTGAACAAGGAAATGGAAGAGGAGATCGTCAAGGAGCTTGTCGGTAGACATGATGGTGCGATAGAAAGAATGTTAGAGGAATCTCCAGCGGTAGCTGCAAAGCGTGAGAAGCTGAATGTGAGCATCAAGTTGTTGAGGGAGTCCAACAATGTCCTGGGAAACATCATGGACAAAATTGCTTCAAATATCTAGTTTGAGCACTGTTTATCTATCTATTTATCCATACCTATCTATGCCCGTTTGGCTTTGCTTTTCTTTACATGTTTCTAAGATTGATGGCATCAAGGAGTTTGTGTTAATCTATCTTGTTTTCCTTGTGTTCTAATATTAGTACGAAGATGTTTGCCGGATCAAAAATCAATTCAAGCACTTTGAAAGCGTAATCAATGTCTTCAATAAAATTACTTTCTCACTATATTTATTAATAACTATTAAAAAGAGTTATTAACAATAAACAAAGATCGAACTGGATGCCAAGTGATTGATATAAATAAAAAAATATGATCTCGCAACATGATATTTTATTTAATGTTTTTATTTAATTATGTGTCAATATATTTGAAAAAAAAAAATTTAATCGAAACAAAATAATTTGTTAGAATAGTTCGTTTTTTATATATATAAAAATAAACAAAGACTGAATTGAGATGCTAATATGTGATTGATACCAGTGTTTTAAGACCCGGCCCTGCCCGGTGGGTCGACCCGTATCTAAGCGAAAAACAGGCTAGGAATTGGACTGGTCAGAGCCGGTCGACCCGGGACCCGGCTGGCCCAGACAAACCTGGCTGAGACCCGGGTTTATTGTTTTTTATATCCTCATGCCTGAAACAACAAGAGCAAAGGGACAAATGCATTGTAGAGCAGCAGAAGTGAGAAAAAGACCTAATTAATTTCAAGAATTTGTCAAACCCATTTCATTCTCAGTCGTGAAGAAGAGCAGATGAGCAGAAGACTCTTGAATCCTTGATCGCCGTTTCAATTCTGAGCATAAGGTTAGATGAGTTTTTACTTTTTTCTTTCTTCTTTCTCCTTTCGCTATCCTCTGTTTCATCTTCTTCCCTCTGTTGAACTTGCAGGAGAGTATAACAGTGGCATTGATTCTTCACTCTGTTCAATCTGTTGACCCATTGGTTCTTCCCTCTATTGACCCATCGATTCTTCCCATCGATTGACCCATCGGTTTTCCCACATGTATGTATCTTGTTTTCTCTGTTCTTTTATTTTTCTGTTCGATTGACCCATTGAGAATACATGTTCGTTTGTTTTGAATATTGTTGTGAATATTGCTGTAAAATGTGAATATTTCGTTCATTAATTTTTATAGATGTGAATATTCTGCAAGTAGCTATGAATATTGTTGTTAATTTTTGGTTGTCCTTGTTCGTTTACTTCTACTTAAGTTGATATTGGTTGTCCCTGTTCGTTTTCTGTGATGTTGATATAATGGATTAGTTATTGTTGAACTGCAGAAGTGAGAATTTGGGTGGGTTGGTTGTTTAACTGAATTTGTGAGAATTTACAGTGTATGTTCAAGAAACTATACCAACAATTTGACTCATCTGAATGAGTTTTGTTATTAGAGATGCTCTAATTATAAATCATTTTTTTCCATAGAAAGCATTAAACATTCATTTATTTCTAAAACCATACACTGTAAATTTTTTTCCACTCAGAGAGTTATGTTTCTTTTTCGACTTAAAGCCTATTTTGGCCAACAATAATAGAGTTTATTTTGGCAATAGCATGAAATCAGAATTTTGTTATAGAAATGAATTGAAACTTTAATTATGATAGTAATCAGTAATCTGGTTGAAAGAATTTTCCAGTGATATCTTATAAATTATGCTAGGTCCTTAAAATGTCTTCACATGATGGTAGTACTCCAAGTAATGATCCTTCAATGGCCCAATCATCTCAACCTTCAATTTCCATGTCAAGTGGTAGTAGAGGAAGAACAGATTTGGCATGGGGTCATTGTAGAGAAGCTCCTAAACTTAGTGTTGGATGTAAAAAAACTAAATTTGTATGTTTATATTGTGCTAAAGTATTTGCGGCTGATGACATTAATCAATTTAAGCAATATTTAGCTGGAGCTAAAGGAGAAGTTGAACAATGTCGCAAATGTCCTCTTGATGTTCGACATTAAATGCTTTAGAATCTTAAAGGAAATGTTGAAACAAAAAAAAGAGTTAGAGAAATGCAAGCAGATTTCAATCCATTTAATGCACAACAAAGGGAGCATGAAGAGATAATGATTAGGCAATTAGAAGATGATTGTCGCACCCCAAAAAAAATCCGGCGCACGGCATCGGCTGGCGATTTTTCTCGTTTGTGATGTTTTGCTTAATTTGATTTATGGGAGTCGCCACCTAGTAATTCATTGAGGGCTACTAGGAAACCTGATGTACTGGTCTTGTCAGAGAAAATACAACTTGATTTTATTTGTCCTTTAGATATTTAACCATATTTAACTTAACAATTAATTATTTTTGTCCTTTTTTATTTTTAATTCAATAACATAAATTAAAAAAAAACAAACATACAAGCACACACAAACATTTCCTTTTTTTTATTTATCATTTTCTCTTTTCTTTTCTTTCTTTTCCTTTTTTTTCCATATTTACAAAATAAAAAAAATCAAAACTAAATATTACATTAAACAATTTGGAAATTACAAAAATAACCCCAAAACACCCCAGAACAGTGTCAGGACGATTTCTGGAGTTGCTGGAACAGCGGAGGCGCGTTGTTCCACCCGCCACCGTCACTGGCGGCGCGTGGATTCACGCGCCGCCGCCGAAGATGACAGAAACCGGTGGATCGGGAACCTTTTGCTCGTCTCTGCCTCCTTGCGCCGGCGGTGACCTGCAGCAATAACAAGAAACGCAACCACCAGTTGATTTTATTTATTATTTCCTTGGTTTTTTTTGAAATCATGCTTCGGTTTCTCTTCTTCTCAGTTTCGGTTCCACTTCTGTCCCCAGATCAGTCTGTTATGGGTTTCTTCTTCTTCTCCGGTGGCAGATCGGTCGTGGAGGAGGAGCTGTCGGTGGTCGATTGAAGCAGGAACCCGGTGGCGGTGCTGAGGAGATCGGGTCTGTGGCCGGCTGCTGTGGTCGGCGGTTCGTTGCTGAGGAGATCGGAGAAGAAGATGCCTTCGGTGCTGCCTGGGGGCAGATCCGTGGTGGTCTGAGAAGATGGTGGGGGCTGCTCTGTGGTGGAGGCCGGTTCTGTGGAGCTGCTTCTCCGTTACTGTTGGTGGACGGTGCTGAGGGAAGGGAAGACAGATCGGTGGCAGAGGCTAAGAGAGGGTTGTGTGGCCGGTGAGAATGAGAAGGAAAAAATGGCCGGCTGAGAGGGAAGAGAGGAGGATGATGAACGGTGTGAATGAAGGGCTGCGTTTGGGTCAAAAAAAAAATTAAACGGGGAAGAGGGGAAGATGGTGGAATCAGCCGGGAGTGGGGAGAGGGTCGGATCCGGTGGTAAAAAAAAATTCAAAATCGGGGGGAGGCGGCTGTGTTTGGGTCAGCGGCTGCAGGGAAAAAAATCTTTTAGGTTTAGGGTTTTTTTTTTTTTGTTGTTGTTATTTTTTTGGTGTTTTCAAAATTAACCCCCCCTCTTGAATGTTGCTAGGTTTTTCAACTTGGTCCCTCAACTTCTTTCTTTTTATAAATTTTGATTTTTCTTATTTTTTTTATATTTTTTTTGAAAACGAGCAAATCAACGTCGACTCAAATGCGGAAAATCAATGATTTTAAAAATGACGTGTGAAAAGTCGAACGCGTTTGAAAATCTTTTAACAATTTAAATTCTTTTTTTTAGACGACGTTGAAAATGCTAAAATGACGAAAATATATTAAAAAAAACATATTTTTTTGGATTTTCTTTGTTTTCTCAATTTTTTGGACTTTTTTGAAAATATATCAAAACATGGGTCAAAAATTGGGTAGCAACAAATGCCCCCTCTTTACAATGATTACGAAGCAAAACTCCTCAAAATTTTGCATAGTAAGCTTTGTAAAGAAAACAAAAGAAAAATGATTTCATTATCTTGGACGACCTGCCCACACACTCACACTAATCTATTTTCACGGGCGACCTGCCCACACATACTCACTCTGGTCTATTTTCACGGGCGACCGACCCACACTCTCACACTGGTCTATTTTCACGGGCGACCTGCCCTTTTAATTGGGTTTACCTGAGATCCCATCTGGCGACCTCTCGACTGGCACGAAAATATGTGTAACTCGGTTAACCTGAAATCCCATCTGGCGATTCCCTTTAACCAAAGCTACATGAAATCCCATCTGGCGATTCCCTTTAACCAAAGCTACATGAAATCCCATCTGGCGACCTCATTCAACTGGAACGAACATGTGTGTAACTCGGTTAACCTGAAATCCCATCTGGCGATTCCCTTTAACCAAAGCTACATGAGATCCCATCTGGCGACCTCCTTCAATTGGAACGAAATATGTGTAACTCGGTTAACCTGAAATCCCATCTGACGATTCCCTTTAACCAAAGCTACATGAGATCCCATCTGGTGACCTCATTTAACCAAAACAAAAGAATCTGTAAAAAATGGTCTCATTGTAATGGGTGACCGACCCAAGAAAAATGATGGTCTCATTGTATGGGTGACCGACCCCAAAAAAATGATGGTCTCATTGTATGGGTGACCGACCCCAAAAAAATGTTGGTCTCATTGTACGGGTGACTAACCCAAGAAAAATGCTGGTCTCATTGTAATGGGTGACCGACCCAAGAAAAATGTTGGTCTCATTGTAATGGGTCGGTCACCCAAGAAAAATGCTGGTCTCATTGTATGGGTGACCGACCCAAGAAAAATGCTGGTCTTGTTGTATGGGTGACCGACCCAAGAAAAATGATGGTATCATTGTATGGGTGACCTACCCAAATGGAAAAAATGTGAAGTGCGGTCTCATTGTAATGGGTGACCTACCCAAAATGGAAAAAATGTGAAGAAGTGTGGTCTCATTGTAATGGGTGACCTACCCACGTGGAAATAATATGAAAAGGTGGTCTCGTTGTGATGGGCGACCTACCCAAATAGAAAGAATGTGATGTGCGGTCTCATTGTAATGGGTGACCTACCCAAAAATGGAAAAAAAATATGAAGTGTGGTCTCATTGTAATGGGTGACCTACCCAGATGGAAAAAATATGATGAAGTGCGGTCTTATTGTCATGGGTGACCTACCCAGATGGAAAAAATGTGAAAAACGCGGTCTCATTGTCATGGGTGACCAACCCAGGTGGAAAGAATGTGAAAAAAATGGTCTCATTATGATGGGTGACCTACCCAGATGGAAAGAAAATAAAGTGTGAAAAATAGGACTTACCTGGCGAAGTCTTTGAGGGGATGACAGAAGAAGGGCTGGAAAACTTGGTGCTTCCTGATAATTCCCGATCATAGGATTTGAAAACTCGGTGTTTCCTGACTGCAAGGGTGATCTTTTCATTTCTTTAGGATTTCCCTAATGGTAGGGTTCATCCCATCTTCCATTTTATTCCATGATCAAAACTGATTCTTTATTATCATCACCACAATGCTTCTTTCTTTTTCCACCATCTTGCTGGATCTCATTAAGGATTTTCCTGTAACAATTCAAAAATATGTGCAAATGTTTTTTTTTTTTTTAGGTTAGATGATATGCATGCATCCTTACCTGATTTGAAATATACGTCCCCCCCTCTTTGATGCTCCATCGTCATAGGGTGCCCTTGTTTGTATCCCAAAGCATTCTTTGTTCTTCCGATACATTGGCTCCTTCATGTGCTAGCCATCCACTCAACTGTAAATGCAGTCCCCATCTGGGCTGTCTTTGACAATTACTGCTTGCATCGTTCATCAAGCTTGACCCTGCCCCCAAGTGTGGTACTGCTTGATTTATCATGAAGGATTTTATCTCCTGGCTTCTTCTGAGAATTATCCTCTGATTGATTGTGTGCATCATGCCAATACCCATCAAGATTGTTAATCAGTCATGAACTTGCCTCTAGTTGAAACAGTACTCTTCAAGTACATGTTATCATCAGCCTTCTTGGAACTCATTTAGTCATTCAGTCATGCATCTCATAGCTTGCAGTACAAAGGCTCATGATTGTATGCTCAGTGTTCTTCTTAATAGATTCCTTTCAACTCTTCTAATCAGATTGTGAAAAGAAATGCCTCGGCCTCATCAATGATGCTACTTCTATCACCCATACTCATGCGGTGAAGCGCTCATCTGGCTTCAAAACAAATTATCCCACAGTCAGTCTTCGAGGTGGGGCCTTCTTGACATTCATTCAATGCAGTTGTGTGATAACATTTGTCAACAACCATGTTGCAAAGGATGACAATATGAGATTGTCCTCAAGTGTGGCATTGTTCCACAGCCAGTCTTGGTGATGTGCATCTTTTCACCATTCAATTGCATTCATTCATGTATCCTCAACGATTGCTAGCCATGCTTCAAAAGATGATGATATGAAAGTGTCCTTCAAGTACATCCTTGTTTCTCCATTGCTGACAGGGTTCACTAGAGCATGGGCCATTTTGGAATGACATTGCCCCCAGTATGATCTGAATGTGCTCGTTCATTGATCATCTGTCTTTGAACATCATTGTCTTCAGTTCACTGATTCATCATTTAATCATTGCCTCCTGGCTGATCTGAGCACTGCTTGATTTCCTTTTCAAGGTCTACTGTATTGCCCCCAGTTGCTCAACTTTTCAAGGAGTGTCGAGGACTTCAATGTCATTTCTATCAACGATTTTGCATACTCAATCAATGTTCTTCTGTGTTTGATAATCTTCCTTGTTCTGGAATCAACTCTCATATTTCAAAGATCATGTCTATTCAAAGTCTAGTTTGTTGAAATGAAATCAGAGATGTCCTATTTGAAAATCTTTTGAAAATCAAGCTTTTTTTATCAAAAACCCAACACACGTTATTCGAAATACACAGTCCTTTGATTGTCATGCATTTTAAAAAAAGAAATTGACCCAATGTAGGATTAAAATGGCTTTTCCATGGTTCTTTGTATCAATTTGAATCCTTGATATTAGGTATATCATTTGATAATCTATGATGAGGTGACCTTTGAGTGAATTTCAAAAGCAAGGCACCTAAGTCAACACTTAGGCTTTATCAGGAAAGGTTATTTCTTTTCTTAGCACTTGTTTTATCAGCATGCATAATAACCAGTAGCTTAATTCATGAAGTCACAACCCTTATGGAAAAGCTCTTCAAGTTTTGAGAGCGCCATTTATCGGTTCAAATTGCTTACTTGATTAAAAAGGGCTTTTAAAAGCACGTAATGCAGGCTATGGTTCATGTCTATGAAAGAAAAGAATTTCAAAGGCTTAAAAGGTGTTTGAGGGTTTCAAAGACCTAGGATCAACATCAACTATTCATCAACTCTTTTCTATTGTTGTCTTGGTAGAGGAAATGCCATATAACCTTGTTAACCTCAAAGATCAGTCTTTTCTTAACATAAGTCATAATCAAAATCCACGTTTCCATGATGAATAACCAATCTTAATCATCTGATAACATCAGAGGCTTTATAATGGATACCAAAAGTCACGTTTATAACTTAGTCTTTTTCTGGTGTTGACTTTTGTCGTGCCTTTCCTTGATTGAAATTTCTTTTTCTCTTTATAGACTTGATAACATTCTCCTTCCTTTATCTTTGACATGTATTTAAGTGAAGGCAATTTCAACTTCCTTTCTTTTTTTTTGTTCTTTTTTTTTTTTTTTTCATAGCCTTCCTCAAAATTTTCTTATATGCCCCCAGTCTATATGTCTTCTTCTAGCTCTCTCTCAATCATTGGACTTTCGTTCTAAGCCTTCCTCTTTATCCATTAATCATATCAATGTCTCCAACATATCTCTCATCTGCCCCAGTGTGGGGTATGATCCTAGTCAGGGTTTCTTTTTGAAAGAAAATATTTCACTAGGCTCAAAATGGGACTGCAAAGGGAGATAATTTTTAGAAAGTGAAGGGATAACAAAGATGGCATTTTCTCATTTCAAGCAAGGTCGGTTAGAACCGATAAATTTTGACCTCATCTAGTGTAATGATTTGGACTTGTAAAAGTCATGATTCACGAGTCCATAGCTATCGAAACCACTACATGTCATTATGCATACTGTTAAAACTTAGCTACATGATGTGTGGTTCAGTTTCAGGAAGTATGAGTTCAAAATTTGTTTGGTCACCTCATGTCATTTTAACAAGAATCGAGTCATTTCTGCAATCAAAACACTTTTAATCTTCAGGATTGATTAACCTTTATCGCATGTTGGAGTTTGATCAAAATATTTTGTTAGAATAAAATGTTAAACATCTGTTGATTTTAAAACAACAAAAAGACAATAGCAAGGCATGTTTCGTTGAAGGATGAGATGTGATTCCAAAACAAAAATGCAGAATTCCATAACAATATGATTGACAGTTCATCACCATTCTTGAATCAGCTTTTCTGGCAATATCTGTGTTTTGCCAAACACTTTCGATCACATGTCATTCTGAAGATGTCAGCTTTTCTGGCAATATCTGTGTTTTGCCAAGCACTTTCGATCACATGTCATTTTGATGATGTTTGGGGGACAATATAGCCAATGACACCCTCTTTTGCAGGCTCCACTTGTCCCTTGCTCACCAACTTTCAGACTTGCTTCTTGAAATTCTTGCAATTGCTCAATTGAAATGGCTGAGGACCCCATCATGACATCATATCTCTTGTCTGAATTAAACCCCCCAGAAAATGGTGGTTGCATGAGATTTGTCGGAGTCAAGCAAAATTCTGGAATCTGGCAGATGTTGGTCGACAAACTTAAGTGGCAGAGGAATGTCCCATCTTGGCAAAGACATTTGAGCAATTGATGTTACCGTGAGACCTGACTATACCACATAATTAAGGGTTCACACCGTCAAAGTCATCTCCTGATTCATCTCTCATCATTGTTCTAGAATCCATGGCAGATCCTTCAATCTTTCCTCTCTTCATAGCTTGTTCAATTCTTCGGCAAATCCTCACAACATCATTTCAATCTTCCAATGTTGTTGTGGTTGGTTGAGGATTGTTAGAAAACTTTCCAACAACTTGGTAATCTTGGCAGCGCCCAGAAACTTGTAGTATCGCCACTACCGACGTGTGGAATCACACATTATCTCTTCTATAGGAGAAAATGATGAACATGAATCTCCTCTATTTCTTCTTTGATTCCTCTCGAACGGTGCAGCAAACAAGCACCAATAGAGGGAGTTCTGCTCTGTGGAAGTTTCAGTCTTCTTCATGTTTTTCAGTCTAGGCATGTCTCCTCTCTACTTTTGCGTTTTAATACTGACACTGTTGGAGGAAAATCATAGATGACCTGAAACTACTGTATTCCTTCTTGGACTTCCCACTTGCGGATCCACAAACAGATTTCTGCTAAGAGAGCTCTGCTATGTTGAAGTTTGATGTCTGCTCATATTTTTCAGACCAGGTCTGGTTCTTCAACCTACTAAGAGGTCTTAATGCTGAAACTGATGAGAGAAATATTTGTAGCATATGGAACTTATAAATCCCCTCTTGCATTCCCAATTTGCAGAGCCATAAATGGATTTTTGTAGAGAGAGCTCTACCACATTGAAGTTCAGTGTTTAATCATGGTTTTTCAGACCATCTTATGCTGCTGAACTGGAATTGAGCTCATAATCGGGGTAACTTCAAAACAGACTAATGCACCATGTACAGGAGGCTAGTAGTCGTTTGGTTCCATTAGATGATGTGGAGGCGATGAACATTTAACAGTGCAACTGGACAAGAACCAGAGTTGTCATTAGTTGATGACTGAAGGCATTGCTGTTGTTGTTCATGATTGAAAAGGAAAGGCAGCTTCAATTGGACGTGGACAAACAGTGTTCCCACAGAAGACTATGCATTCTCTTTCCATTTAATACTCAACACTTGTTCAAGCAAATCTGAGTCTAGCTGTTTCACCTTTGATGTTCTCAACCTTAATCTGATAATGAGCCTCTATCTGACACCTTTCTTCACCTCTATCATTTTTCTTCAATCACGTGCAGCACAACTTGTGCGGGGGACCTACCTTTCAACCCGGTACATGCATGATAAATGTATGAATATGTAATCTATATGACGAACTTGCCCTTCGAGAGGTGACAATATGGTCGTAACTCTTGTATGATGGACAAGAATCGTGATTTTTGCCCAAACTCTACAATGAAAATTTTTGGAGTGACGGCCAATGTGTCACCCACAAGTCTTGAGTTCAAGATGCTTCAAGAAGGGTTTGATCGGATGCAAAACAAATATTTATGGAGCATACATCCTACAGACAGGTTCTATTCATTTTACGTGAGACAGGGTAGGTTTGCTACTTGGTCTCTAAAATGGGTCTCTTGTTGTCCCAGTGATTGCCCTCGTAAAAGCAATATAGGGGCCCAGTAGGTAATGGGTTGGCACGTGTCCAACTATTACCAGTCTAAGCACTCAACAAAGAGTTGGGGTTTACACAAACTTCAACCTTGACTCAAGTCGTAAGGTAAGCTGCTAGTCCCCCACCTAACTTAAAGTTTAATGTGTGTGCTCTCAAAAATAAATACAGGTGATGCATGAGAAAATTCTATAAAATGCATGGAAATAAATATTAACAAAGAGATAAAAATGAAAAAAAACTTAAATACATCAAAAACACAAAGCTTAGTCCAATAATGTCAGAAACAGTACCTTCCCCAGTGGAGTCGCCATTCTGTCGCACCCCAAAAAAAATCCGGCGCGCGGCATCGGCTGGCGATTTTTCTCGTTTGTGATGTTTTGCTTAATTTGATTTATGGGAGTCGCCACCTAGTAATTCATTGAGGGCTACTAGGAAACCTGATGTACTGGTCTTGTCAGAGATTGCGGGTAAGGGACTGGTTGTGGTTAGGGAATGTATTAACACCCCTAACGCACCCTACCTGAGGTAAGCTGCATTGTGTTTTGATGTAATTTGAAAATTTAAAATATTAATTAAATTCTAAGGCTTGAATAAATCAGTTATTAAATCCCCGAATATATGTAGAAACTTGTTCTTACATTTTCATGGAAAATACAACTTGATTTTATTTGTCCTTTAGATATTTAACCATATTTAAATTAACAATTAATTCTTTTTGTCCTTTTTTATTTTTAATTCAATAACATAAATAAAAAAAACAAACATCCAAGCACTCACAAACATTTCCTTTTTTTTTATTTATCATTTTCTCTTTTCTATTCTTCCTTTTCCTTTTTTTTCCATATTTACAAAATAAAAAAAAATCAAAACTAAATATTACATTAAACAATTTGGAAATTACAAAAATGACCCCAAAACACCCCAGAATAGTGTCAGGACGATTTCTGGAGTTGCTGGAACAGCGGAGGCGCGTTGTTCCACGCGCCGCCGCCGAAGATGACAGAAACCGGTGGATCGGGAACCTTTTGCTCGTCTCTGCCTCCTTGCGCCGGCGGTGACCTGCAGCAATAACAAGAAACGCAACCACCAGTTGATTTTATTTATTATTTCCTTGGTTTTTTTTGAAATCATGCTTCGGTTTCTCTTCTTCTCAGTTTCGGTTCCACTTCTGTCCCCAGATCAGTCTGTTATGGGTTTCTTCTTCTTCTTCTCTGGTGGCAGATCGGTCGTGGAGGAGGAGCTGTCGGTGGTCGATTGAAGCAGGAACCCGGTGGCGGTGCTGAGGAGATCGGGTCTGTGGCCGGCTGCTGTGGTCGGCGGTTCGTTGCTGAGGAGATCGGAGAAGAAGATGCCTTCGGTGCTGCCTGGGGGCAGATCCGTGGTGGTCTGAGAAGATGTGTCCGGTGAGAATGAGAAGGAAAAAATGGCCGGCTGAGAGGGAAGAGAGGAGGATGATGAACGGTGTGAATGAAGGGCTGTGTTTGGGTCAAAAAAAAAATTAAACGGGGAAGAGGGGAAGATGGTGGAATCAGCCGAGAGTGGGGAGAGGGTCGGATCCGGTGGTAAAAAAAAAAAATCAAAATCGGGGGGAGGCGGCTGTGTTTGGGTCAGCGGCTGCAGGGAAAAAAATCTTTTAGGTTTAGGGTTTTTTTGTTGTTGTTGTTATTTTTTTGGTGTTTCCAAAATTAACCCCCCCTCTTGAATGTGTTGAAGAACCCAGTATTTATAGGCAAAATGTTGTTAGGTTTTTCAACTTGGTCCCTCAACTTCTTTTTTTTTGTAAATTTTGATTTTTCTTATTTTTTTTTGTATTTTTTTGAAAACGAGCAAATCAACGTCGACTCAACTGCGGAAAATCAATGATTTTAAAAATGACGCGTGAAAAGTCGAACGCGTTTGAAAATCTTTTAACAATTTAAATTCTTTTTTTTAGACGACGTTGAAAATGCTAAAATGACGAAAATATATTAAAAAAAACATATTTTTTTGGATTTTCTTTGTTTTCTCAATTTTTTTGATTTTTTTGAAAATATATCAAAACATGGGTCAAAAATTGGGTAGCAACAATGATGATGGTGATGATGATGATAAGGAGGATAATGAGGATGTCAATACTAAAAAAACATATGTTACCACCGAAGGTTGCAAAAAAGAAAAAGATTCAAAGCACTAGCACTGTAAAACAATCAACTACAAGTTATGGAAAACAGAATAAATCTGCAACATTAGGGACATATTTCATGCCAAGAACAACTCTTGGTGTTCAAAAGTCTCTTCAGAATTGTTGGCAAAGGAAAGAAGCAATTGAATGGTGTGATCTTGCTTTAGCAAAGTGGATATTTGATGCATGTGTGCCATTTAATGCTGTTAACTCTGTGTACTATCAGCATGCCATAAATGTTGTAACAGCCATGGGTCCTAGTTATAAAGGACCAAACTTGCATGCTATCTGTGGTTATTACTTGGCAAAAGCGGTTGATGAAGTGAAGATTTATGTTGAGAGTTATCAAGAGATTTGGAAGAAGACTGGTTGCACATTAATGGCCGATAGATGGACATATTAGAAGATGAGGACTTTAATTAACTTCTTAATATATTGTCCTAAAGGAACAGCTTTTTTGAAAACTGTGGATGTATCAGATGTCTCAAAGATTGCTAGATTGTTGTATCAGTTGTTTAGAGAGGTTGTTTTGTATGTTGGGGTTGAAAACATTATGCATATGGTAACTGATAATGCTGCAAATTATGTTGCTGCTGGTAGGTTATTGCTAGAAAAATTTCCTTCAATATTTTGGTCTCCTTGTGTTGCTCATTGCATCAACCTCATACTCTAGAATATTGGTAAATTGCAGTCAGTTTGTTGTGTTGTTGTTGTGTTGTCCTTTTATTTTGAACGAAAAACACTTTTCGGAAGTTATGAAAAAATTAGAAATGTCATATTATTTATTGATTATATCAAATTTGGTCCTCAAACTTTTGATTGCTATATATATATATATTGAATATTTATTTTTCAATTTCACCCCTTAGAATTTAACTTTTATATTAATTTTGGTCCTTATTTTTTATAATTGTTATTTGCTTTTCTCTTATCATTTTTTTATTGAAATTTTTAAATCTATCAAATTTGGTCCTCATTCTTTTGATTGTTACTTATTTTATTTGAAATAATTGATGAAATGTTAATTATTATTATTATTTAAATTTCTTCATCTTTCAATTTTTTTTTATTTTTTAAATTTGATCTCTATTACTTTGATTATTATTTATTTTATTTGAGATAATTTATGAAATTAATTTTTTTTTTCAATTTCATTCTCATTCAACTTTTAAATTTGTAAGATTTGTTCCTCATTATTTTAATAAATTTTTTTTAAAAATAAAAACATTAATAAGTCATTTTCCAGCTTATTTTTTATAATATAACCAAATACTGAAAAATATTTTTCAATTTATTTTTTATTACACTACCAAATATAAAAAATAATTTTTTTTTTAGAATTTATTTTTTAAAATTTTATTTTAAAAAAATTATTTTTCAACAAACAAGTAGGATCTAAATAGGGTCTTAGTGTGCTATAAATATTGAAAAGGCTTAAAGCCTTGGATGTAAGTGTTTTTGTTTAAATTTCAGGATGCAAAATCATTTTTGTCTAGCCTTGGGAATGAGGCTGGAAGTGGCAGGACAACGTGACACTGCTGTTTCTTTTCCACCGCTATGGCAGTGGCAGTCACGGTGGTAAAGAAGAAAATTTAGGGAAGAACTTTTTAGAAACGTGGTTATAATTGTAATTTTAAAAAATTTAAATTGTTTTTGTTAAAATTAATTTTTTTATATATTTTAAATTGTTTTGATACATTAATCTTAAAAATAAATTTTTAAAAAATAAAAAATATATAATTTTAATATATTTTAACATAAAAAGTATTTTTATATTAGTTTTTATGTGACTTTTGGTCTTTTACAATGAAAAACTGAGGGGAAATAGTTTATGGTGGCTGGTGTGTTTGGTTCTAAAAGAAACTACCTCGGTGGGAGTGTAGCTGCCACTGGTAATGCTGGTGGCCAGGAGGAAGAAACGGAAAAGCCTGGTTTGCACCTGGTATGATGTCGACAGTGAGAGAGATATATTTTTATTTGTGTGTTTTATGTTTTTGACAATAATGGACTCAGGGATGATTTTTGTGGGTGAAAAATAGGTTTAGGATAATTAGGATGGTAAGTATTTTTTATTTAGAAATATATTAAAATAATTTTTTTTTATTTTTTTTTAAAAAATATTTTTATATTAGTATATCAAAACAATTTAAAAATATAAAAAATAAATTATTTTTTTAAAAAATAAAAATTTTAAAAAATATAATTTATATTGTCACATACATCGCCAATTATCCATTCTAAAATTCTTTTTAAAAAATATAATTTACATATTTCCAACTACGATTTCCAAGCACATGTAAAGATAAGATGCTTTTTGTGCCGGTGGCGGCTGGGTTAGGAATAATTACTGGCTAGGTTTGTTTGTGTGGGGAGGGGGGGGTATTATTTAGGTATTTTTTATATGTAATTTTTAGTGGCTCCCCTGGACTTAGGTTTTTTTTTTTTACGGCCTCATCTCTTGGCCAGAATTTTTCAATATTTATAGGTTAAATATTTTATCTTTTCTTTTCTAGTTGCTTGGTTCTAAAGAAACGTAAATTTACTTTAGTTCTTTATTTTATTTTTATGCCTTTGATCTTTTTTATTTTCATTTTTTCTTTTTCTTTTTTCTATTTATTTTTGTATTTTGACTCTTTAAAAAAAATAGTAACATCAAGACCAACTTGATGAGAAATATTAATTAAAGATATTGAAATGAACACGTTAATAGTTGAACGCATGAATTTTTTTTTTGGAATTTTGGATTCTTTCAAAAAAAAACATTGAAAAATTACGCAAATACATCAAAGATATATTTTTTAGAGTTTTTTGCTATATTTGGATTTAAAAAAAAATATATTTTGAAAAGAAGGTTAAAATTAGGTTATGACAATTGCTATATTCTTACAATACTTACTGTATAAAATCTTGCAAGGAACTTTAGAAAATAAGTTAGTAAAGAAACAGTAAGAAGTGTGAAAGCCTTCCCATGTCATGAGAAAAATCCACTAAAGAGTTTTGATATTAACAAATCATGAGGTGGTTATTCTTGTAGATATTTAAAAACTCAATTATTTTGAGAATCAAGGGTTTTCTCTTTGTTTTGAAAAATGATGTTGTTAATGGGTCTGTGTTTGAGTGACCTGGTTATGATTTGAAAAATGTCTAGGATTTCTATGAATGGTTTGTGTTCAGGTGACCTACTTGTGATTTGTGTTAGGATGACCTGCTTGTTGTGTGAAAAATATCTAGGACTTTTCATGAATTATCACTACAAGATTTCATAGTTTTACCAACAGAAATATTTCGTCGGTGTGTGATTGAGAGTTCGTCGATAATTTATTTACCGACTATATTACCGACAGAAAACGTCCGTCGGCTAACCTTTCGTCGGTGATTCCACATTTCGTCGCTATATTGGTCGGAAAAATAAAAAAACCATTAGCTGACGGTTAATTGTGTTAGGATGACCTGCTTGTGATTTGTGTTAGGATGACCTGCTTGTTATGTGAAAAATATCTAGGACTTTTCATGAATTATCACTACAAGATTTCACAGTTTTACCGACAGAAATATTCCGTCGGTGTGTGATTGAGAGTTCGTCGATAATTTATTTACCGACTATATTACCAACAGAAAAGGTCCGTCGGCTAACCTTTCGTCGGTGATTCCACATTTCGTAGCTATATCGGTCGGAAAAATAAAAAAACCATTAGCCGACGGTTTTACAGACAAAATTTGGGCACCAAAAAATTTTTTCCCGCTTGAAATATACCGACGGACGGATTTTAATCCGTCGGTGATATCATGTGTTATTGACGGAAAGTTATCGTCGATAAATTTGTTGGTGACTGTTTGAATACCGACTGGATATATCTATCTGTAAATTCGTCGGCAAGTTTTGGCAGCTACTGTAGAACACCAACAGATTAATTCCGTCGGTAAATCTATCGGTGAGTGTATGGAATACTGACCGAATTAGCCGTCTGGAAATTCATCGGTGATGGTGGCAGCTACTGTCAAATGCCGACAAATTATGTCCGTCGGTAAATCCCTTTGTAATTTTTTTGTTAATTGTTTTTTAAATTATTTGGAATACATAATATAAAATGATATAAATTAATGGTAATAAAAACCAAATATGCAAATAAAATTTATATTAAGCATCAAAAACAAAAAATCAAATTTAAATAATATTCATTACAAAACGAATATGTTTCAAAAAAATATTAAACGCAATTTTAAAGGTAAATAATGTTTTATTAAAAATTAATACAAAGGTGGAGGAGGAGGAGGCTGCTGGTCAAACGGCAAAAAATGATTAGGTGCACATGTTCCACCTTGTGCCATGTTGATGACCATTTCACGAAGCTGTTCGTAGGCCGCTTTTTGTTGTTCAGACTCCGCTTTTTGTTGTGCTTTGAGTTGTGTGTACGCCTCTGATAGGTGGTCGTACTTTTCAGTGAGCTGAGCTGTGTGTTACTGCAAGGCCACGAACTCCTTGGATTGGGAGGTCGATATTGATTGAGAGCTCTCGACGGTTGAAGCACTACGGGCCGACCACAAGTTGTCGGCTGTAGTGTTGGAGAGCCCATAAACCCGATTTTTATCGGGTCCACTTGACGATCCAACCTCCATCCACAAATCCAGATCGAATTCTAGATCGGTCATTGGATCGTCCCATTATCTCTCCCTCAACCAATTATTATAGGTCTCCTGAAAATAAAATAAAAAAGTAATCATCATATTCAATTCAATAAACATAATAATAACTTACAAAATAAAATGGTTGAACAAACATTCCACAAAATGTTGAGCACGATTGTCAACAAACTGTTACCCCCCTTTTTGGCGGTCTTGACTTCGCATATGCGTCTCCACAAACAGCTCCATCGGGCTGGGCTCACGTGCAGGAGACGTAGCCTATAATGGAAAAAATTTATTAACAACAAATTAATTAAACGATATATTTCATTTAAATTAATCTTACCATTCGTTTCGCATGTGCAACAAACGGAACGGAGCCGCCGGTGTGCGTTGTCACCGAGTCATGAATTGGCCGATTCCGGTTGCCAGAACCGGATTGTGAGCGTCGTGTGAACCACTCAGACGTCACGTTCTGAAGATAGTGCGGCCATATATCTTCTGGGATGTATATCGGTTTGAAATCCCTCCAAACCGCAACATCATTCCAACTTTGGAACCCCTTACCCTCACTGCTTTTTTTTTTGTTTTATACCAAAAATCACGCAACCTACTTCAAGCAAGAAAAAATTACATTTCGAAACATAAATTTTTTTCTTAAAAAAAAATTGTATTGTTTTCGATGTTACTTAGTTGCCGCGTGATTTTCCCATACCCTCCTCACAACAGTGTTATGTTCACTATCCCAGCAGAATCGATCTTATGTATAAAAATTTAATTTTTTTTTAAAATAATAATTTATTTACAATTATATTAATAATTTTTTTAGAAATAAGCTGAAAATTATATATTAACACTAACCTCAAATTTGGAAAACCATGCATTGATTTGAGACATCCATTCAGGATACCTAGATATCTGACTCCATTGAAACAATGGAATCTCCATTGACGATTTAAACGCCGATGATATTATTCGGGCGGCCTCAATGTTTGTGAACCTGAAAATAAATGAAATTAATGAAATAGTGATTACTTTATAAATTATGTTTTTAATTTTTTTAAAAAAAACTAAAACCTTAACAAACTTATATTGAAAAGTCGTCCTTCCATTGTGCCTCGTACTTGCTGGTAAATTGATTCCGCTGTGAAGGCATGCCGCATCTGCGCTGTGAACCAGTGCTGGAAGAGGCATCATCGATTGATGGCGCAGTGGTGTATGTGCCTCTTCATGAGAGTCACCTAAGGAAATATCGTCATTGCTGCTAGACGAACTTGTTGCGATCGAAGGTGAATGACCAGCTATGGTTTTCATTCTGCACATCTAACCAATTTTATATCATCAATTATATAATTAAATGCCAATGTTAAAAAAAAATCGACAACACCTTCCTTATACTGGATACTACCCAAATCTACAAACCTGCAAATATTAACAATAGCCACAACCAATTGACCTAATCTATACTAATTATTCCAACATATTCAATTACTAATCCTAAGGTAAATTCAACATTAACAATTACAATTCAAAACATTATTGAATAATTATGCCAATACAACAAAACAATAAATTCAAAATAAATGGAAACAATTAAACACAAATCATGCAATAATAGAGTTAAATTAATAATTCTTCCAACATATTCAGTTACTAATTTTAAGGTAAATTCAACATTAACAATATTAATTCAACAAATTATTCAATAGTTATGGTAACACAACAATAAAATATATTCAATAAATTAAAAAAGAATTATAGCCTAACAATTAAAATCAATGGATACAATTAAACACAAATCATGCAATAATATAAAAAAATTACTAATTATTCCAACATATCCAATTACTAATTATAAGGTAAATTCAACAACAACAATTAGAATTCAACAAATTATTCAATAATTATGCCAATACAACAATATAATTTATTCAATAAATTTTAAAAAATTGTATGTGTAACAATTAAAATCAATTAAATTACTAATTATTACAACATATCTAATTTCTAATTCTAAGGTAAATTCAACAACAACAATTAGAATTCAACAAATTATTCAATAATTATGCCAATACAACAATATAATATATTCAATAAATTAAAAAAAAATTATAGACTAACAATTAAAATCAATTAAATAACTAATTGTTCTAAACATATTCAATGACTAATTCTAAGGTAAATTCAACATTAACAACAAATATTCAACAAATTAACTAATAACAATTATGCCAATAAAACAATAAAAAATATTCAAAAAATTAAAAAAAAAACTATAGACTTGAGGGAAGAAATATGCATACCTTAATAATGTGTTGAATTCAAAAACTTTATCTACATTACAAAACAATATACCAAAAAAAATAACAAGAATAAAAATAACTAAAAATAAAAGAAAATAAAATGAAATGAAATAGAAAAAACCACATACCTTTTAATGTGATAAAGATTCACAACAAAACTTGCTAGAGATTCTAGGTGAAAGCCTTGAAGAATTGAGAGGAAAAAAAATCGAAATTTGAAGGTGAAAAACGGAGTAGAAGAAAAAATGAACTGAAGGGGCGGCCGCTGAAACTTATAGGGTAGTTTTACCGACGGATTCACCGATGGAAATAAAAAATTATTATTATTTTAATTAAATCCATCGGTAACGGGTCAAAAATCCATCGGTAATTTTTGAATTTCGCACTGAAATTTTTAATTACCCTCCATATTTTTCGCGGTCCGTCGGTAATTTGACACGGTCAGAGGTGCATTCAATGCACACCCTTTGGAATTCACACATTTTGTAGGTATTTTTGTCGGTAAAATTTGCCCTCCGACAAATTACTGATGAATATAATTACATCGGTGATTGTGGCATTCTTTTGTAATTATTTTCGAACTCTCTGTGAGATACCGACGGATATGATTCTGTCGGTATGGCCGTCGGTGAGCGTGACATTTTGTTGTAATTATTTTCCAACTCTCTATGAGATGCCGACAAACATTATTCTGTTGGTATGGTCATTGGTTAATCCGTCGGTAACAATGTCGATGATTGTGGTATTTTTTTGTAATTATTTTTGAACTCTCTGTGAGATGACAACGAACATGATTCCGTCGGTATGGCCATCGGTGATCGTGGCATTTTGTTGTAATTATTTTCCAACACTCTGTGAGATGCCAACGGACATGATTTTGTTGGTATGGTTGTCGGTTAATCCGTCGGTAAAGACATCAGTGATTGTGGCATTCTTTTGCAATTATTTTCCAACTTTCTGTGAGATGCCAACGGACATGATTCCGTCGATATGGCCATTGGTGATTGTGGCATTTTGTTGTAATTATTTTCCAACTCTCTATGAGATGCCGACGAGCGTTATTCCATCGGTATGGTCATCAGTAATTGTTGCAACGTACAAGAAATGTTGTATTTGTATTTCCTATTTATCTTCCTACAAAAACTTCAATGAGAAACTGTCCGTTGACCCAACCACCGTTTCTCCCATTTTTCTCTTACTAACAAATACTTCTCCATGGGCATACCAACACTGGTAATTCTCCATAAACCCTTTGTGTAGAAGATGCATCATTACAACATTTGGATGCAGATACTTTTTATTTTGACACTTCCTGCATGGACACCTAATACCGCCTCCAGTAAAATTTCTAGGAATAGATGTTGCAAAATTAATAAAACCCTGAACCCTGTTACAATAATCCATCCTCCGCAATCCTTTGGTTGAATCTCGATACATCCATGAACGATCATCCATGACTTATATATATCGAACCTCTACAAAATTATGATGACATCATGTATTACTTAACTAAGTTAGGAAAATAAACTTGAAAAAATATTACTTTACCTCGAGATTATCTTACAAACCAATCACAACTTCTCATAAATATTAAATATTCATTATGAACATTTATTTAACGTCCATATATACATACAAATTAATATATATAAATTTATGGAAATTACCACACCGTAATACCATTGATAAAACTTAAAACAGACCCATTAAGCAAGCTATTAATTGTTTCAAAACAACACAATTATTTCAAAACAACACATGTAATTCGGTAATTCCATAAAGTTTTAACGATTTATAAACAAATACAATCTTGCAAATTCTTAAACAAACCATAACAAGTATAAAATTATACATTCATATACTACAAGTTTGTTTGAGAAATAACAATAAAACATGTACATCTACTAACAAAATACATATACTAAAATAAACAACAAAATTGACATTTAAATGTTAAAATTTAAAAACATAGAATTACTTATAAAAATTGATAAAATCCATCGGAAAATCAAAACACGAATGTTGTGACCACAAAACTTCAAGAAATATAACTTGTTGTGTTGAGATGAGGGAGATTTTTGTTTGGGTGTTGGCTGTTTGCAGATGAGGAGAGTTAGGACTAGGAAGAAGAAGGAGAAATAATGGAGAAGAGGGTTGGCAGCAGGAAATTATATTAACTTTTTCCGATGATTTCACCGACGGATATTTTCGTCGACTTTTCTGTCGGGAAAATAGACACATCATCGTACGGATCAACCATTTCAAATCCGTCGGTATTTTCAATGGTGAACCGGTCACATTAGTGTATGGGCTTGTCGTTTTGAATCTGTTAGTGATTCCGTCGGAAAAAACCCCCCGCCAAAACTTCTACGTCAGCGACCAACCTTTTTTTTTATTTTGAACTTTTTATCCATAATTCGGTCGGTAACTACCGACGGATACTGTCCGTCGGTAGTTACGGACTGAATTACGGACGGATAAATTCTAGCGGTAATTTCGACCTCAAATTACCGACAAAAATATTCCGTCAGGAAATCCGTTGCTAGTAAGTGAATTTGTGTTTAAAAGTATTTTTGAAAAAAAATAATTTTTTATTTTTTTCCTTTGCTTCAAATTAATACTTTTTGGGTATTTTTTAGATCATTTTAATGCGTTGATGTCAAAAATAATTTTTGAAAAAAATAAAAAATATTATTTTGATATATTTTCGAATGAAAAGTATTTTAAAAAACAATAATAACCATACTTTTAAACACGTTCTATCCAAATATCTTATTTTTGTAATTTTTTTAAAAATAAAAACGGCCAGAAAAACAAACATATTCTAGTGTTGAGTTCTTGTGCACCGAGATATCATATATGAATGTAAATTGTTTTCAAAAAAACATTTCCTAAACCGAGCTCAAATATTGTTATTTATTTATTTATTATTGCATATCGTTATTAATTATAGAAGGTTAAATTTTATAATTCCTGAAGGCCATCACATCTAATAATGTCTATACAATTCTCTAATCACTAAAAGAAAAGTAGGAGCGTTTTGTGATCTTGTATTCTTGTCATTTTGGTTTTCTCTTGTGTCCTCATCATAGTATCATTTTGCTTTCTACTTGGTAAGTTTAATTTTTTTCGAAGATTGGACTAAAAAGCTATTTCGGTCATAACTACCAAGACAAGGAGAGCCATCCATGCAAAGCCATTATACGCGATGTGAGCAAATCCCAGATTGGAGAGGAATATGGTCCGTGGGTTCCCTTTATTAGAATTATGTTTCTATTTATTTTTGTTTTGAAGAGAACATTTAAAAATGCAGGTTAATCATGTTTTTTTACAAAATTTAATTTTTATTTTTATTAAAAATTATTTTTTTATGTTTTAAATTGTTTTGATGCATTGATTTTAAAAATAAAAAAAATATCATTTTAATATATTTTAAAATAAAAATCACTTTAAAAAACAACTATAACTATATTTTAAAATAGACCTTATATAGTGAAGATGCTTTTACCTTAAAAAATAATAGAGTTACCTCATAGCCGCATCCACGAATAATATAAATACTATTGCTGCTTTAGCTTTATTTACAGCAATAGCTTACTTTTAGGCGGGCTTTAACTAAAAAAAAAAAAAGATTATTTCCGTAAATACATACGGTTATCTTTGATTCTTTTACCATTAATATTTTAGAAGATTTCACGTAACCTTTATTATCACTTAGCTTGTACTGATTTCAAGCATGGAGTGACTTCATGCTTAAGGACCCAACCTCCAACAAGGAAACCTCTTTGAACTGTACCTGGTGACGATGTTACAAACCAGAAAAGAACACGCAGGCCACTCATTTGAAAGGAACCAACCTAGTATGTTTTTGAATTTTTTAGGAAAAATTCTCATTGGAATTCAGTAAGATTTTGATGAATCAGAGTTGACCAAGAAAGAATCTTTAATCTATAATAACAAGGAATCTAAATCCAAACCCTACAATAAGAAAATTTCAGAACAACCCTATAATCAGGAAATACTAAGAAATTCAACTCTGTAATAAAAAATAAAAAAGAGAGAAGAACCTTAGTATTAGAAAATTATTAAGAAAATAAGAAGATCAACCATGTCATCATAATATGTTTTATTAAGACTAGATATTAATTAGAGCCATAGACTGATATATATTATGTTTTTTTTTTTTTTTTTTTTATGAAAGAAAGCAATTATTCATAAACTGGGGTATAAGGGATACCTTGAAATATTATGTAGGTGCTTGTTAGATGATATTACACTAAATTGTCCCGCATGAGAAATCCATATAGAGAAATCACTTGTGTCTATGGAAAGGCTCACGTGAGAATTCTGTAAATAATCTTTAGACTTCAAATCACTAACCTATCTTATATAGAGAATATTTTACTTTAATCCTAACTACATGTTTTCTAAATAAAGGATAACAAATGGGAAGATATTGAATATAACATGAACTATATATAGGTGTTTTGTGATTAAAAGAGGACTCATCATCTTAGTTGAATTAAAAAAAATTATTTATTCTCAAATAGTATTGATTGTGAAATTCTTATACAAGGTGAAATGAAATTTGAAAAGAATTTAAAAATTTTATTCAAATAATCAATGACTATGGTGTTAAGAATAAAATATGATTTAACAGAGCAAACACGCTGCATGTTATAATATCTAAATTAAAACATTCTTGATGAATGAATAATAATTACACTAAGAAACTGGTTAATGGAAGGCTACATTAAACCATATTTCAATATTTGGAGGATCATGATATGTTACTGGACATTATACTCGATCTTCAAATATAAATCAATTAATATTTAAATTGATAAATAAATAAATTATTTATTTATTTAGCAATTCTATTTTTCATAAGATTATGATTTATATTTAAGACAATTTGTTAGGAACATGAGTCACATATATTAAAAACCCTTTGTTAAATTTTAAAAGTGTGACTTGATTGTAAATAATTTTTAAAAATCAAGAACTAAAATATAATTAATGCAATGAGTTACAATTCTAGACCTAAAAAATTCGAAGTGATGATTTGATTAAATAAATTTCTAAAATTATTCTTGAAAAGTATAAAATTATGCCTAATTTTTAGTTTGCAAGATCCCGTATTCTTGTCAATTTGGTTTTCTCTTGTATCCTCGTCATAGTATCATTTTGCTTTCTGCTTGATAAGTTTGATAAGTTTAAAATGAGCTCTTAATTATTGAGGTCTTATTTGGAATTGTTGTAGCGGTTACGGTTTAAAGTATTTTTTTATTTATAAATAAATCAAAATGATTTTTTTATTTTTATTATTTTTAAAATTAACACATTAAAATAATCTAAAAACATAAAAAATATTAATTTTTAACAAAAAAAAATAAAAATAAAGTTTTTTTAAGGGAATGCCCCCTAAGTTTGTTTAATTTTTTAGAAGATTGGACTATAGCTATTTCGGACATAACTTCCAAGAGAAGGAAAGCCATCCATGCAATGGTACTGATTTCAAGCATGGATTGAGTGACTTCATGCTTAAGGACCCAACCTCCTCCAACAAGGAAACCTCTTTGAACTGTGCCAGAAAAGAACTAGGTAGGTATTACTTTTGATTTTACAAACCAGAAAAGAACATGCAAGGCCACTTATTTAAAAAGGAACCAACCTAGTATTTTTTAAAATTAAAAAAAATTATTATTTTAATATATTTTTAAAATAAAAAATAATCCAAAACTATATTCCAAAACGGGCTCTTAATTTGGATACTTTTATCTTAAAAAATCATAAAGTTACCTTCATGGAGAGTTAGCCGCACCCACGAATGATATAATATAACCGTTGCTTTAACTTTTATTAACATTAATACCATATTTTTATGTGGGTCTTAGCTAAAAATTTTCCGTAAATACATACGGTTATCTCCAATCCTTTTACCCTTTAACATTTCAAAAGATTTCACAAAACCTTTATTATCACTTAGCTTGTACTGATTTCAAGCATGGAGTGACTTCATGCTTAAGGACCCAACCTCCAACAAGGAAACCTCTTTGAACTGTACCTGGTGACGATGTTACAAACCAGAAAAGAACACGCAAGGCCACTCATTTGAAAGGAACCAACCTAGTACTCTTTAAAAATACCATGAAAAGGATCATCTCCTTCCTTGTTAAGCTTCCCAAACGACTGTCCTTTTGGAAAAAGAAATTAAGTCGATCTTTAGTCGTCGCAAAAAGAAGGATTCCCGAGTCCACACTATTTCACATCCCACCTGGATCACTTTAAATACTCACTTTCCCCTCTTCATTTGAAGCATAACAAATCAAAAAATAGCAAGCAATTATTTGAAGTTTCTCTCTGTCAACAAAATGAGTTTAGTGGGTTCAGTGAGTGAAGAAATGTCGAATAGCTCGGAAAACCAAGTGGAATCACTTCCACAGAGCATTGAAGAAAAGCATCAAGAGCTGGTAGTCAGCCATGTCCCCATCGTATCATCATTCAATGAACGTATTCGACCTCTACTGGATGCAGTTGACAAGCTGAGGCATCTCCAGGTCATGAAAGAAGGGATACAACTCCCCACCATTGTTGTTGTTGGTGATCAATCTTCAGGGAAATCTAGTGTTCTTGAATCACTAGCTGGTATCAGCCTCCCTCGTGGCCAGGGCATCTGCACCAGAGTACCTCTCATAATGAGGTTGCAACATCACACAGCTCCAGAACCAGAGCTTTCCTTGGAGTTCAATGGCAAAACAGTACCTACCAGTGAAGCCCAAATCGCCAATGCCATAAGTCTTGCCACTGATGAGATTGCAGGCAGTGCTAAGGGCATATCGAACACGCCATTGACTTTGGTAGTGAAAAAGAATGGCGTTCCGGACCTTACAATGGTTGATCTCCCTGGAATCACTAGAGTTCCTGTCCACGGTCAGCCTGAAAACATCTATGAGCAGATAGCGGATATCATTATGGAGTACATAAGGCCTGAAGAGAGTATTATCCTTAATGTTTTGTCTGCAACTGTTGATTTTACCACTTGTGAATCTATTAGGATGTCACAGAAAGTGGATAAGAATGGTGAGAGGACTCTCGCCGTGGTCACCAAAGCAGACAGAGCTCCAGAAGGACTGCTTGAGAAGGTTACGGCTGATGATGTGAATATAGGTCTGGGTTATGTCTGTGTGAGAAATCGTATTGGTGATGAATCTTACAAGGAAGCACGCAAGGAAGAAGCTGACTTGTTTGAAACTCATCCTCTTCTATCCAAGATTGATAAATCCATGGTGGGCATCCCAGTTCTGGCTCAAAAACTGGTTCAAATTCAAGCAACTATTATAGCAAGATGCTTGCCAGAGATAGTGAGGAAGATTAACGAAAAGCTGAATGCAAGTATCTCGGAACTGAACAGGATGCCTAAGACTTTGTCCTCGGTTGGTGAAGCCCTCACAACTTTCATGGGCATTGTTGGATCCGCCAAAGAGTCGCTAAACAAGATCATTGTGAGAGGAGAGTATGATGAGTATCTAGAAGATAAAAATATGCATTGCACTGCCAGATTGGTTGAAATGCTCAACCAATACTCAGGTGAACTTCATAATTGCTCTGAAAATGACCTTGCAGGGAACTTTCTGATGGACGAGATTCAGGTTTTGGGGGAAGCCAAAGGGATTGAATTGCCAAATTTCCTTCCCCGCACCACCTTCCTTTCTATTCTGCAGAAAAAGGTTGAAAAGGTATCGCACATACCGGTTGCCTTTGTTGAGAAAGTATGGACTTACATTGAAGGTGTGGTCATATCTGTTTTGATGCATCACTCGGAAAACTACCACCAGCTTCAGCTCTCCACTCGACGAGCAGGCCATAGTCTCATAGCAAGAATGAAAGAGCATTCTAGAAATTGGGTCACAGAGATTGTTCAAATGGAGAAACTGACAGATTATACAAGCAATCCTGAATACATGAATGACTGGAGCAAGCTCATGGCAAAACAGCATGATTTCACGCGTGATGTCCAGGAAATGTACATTTCTACCTTCAAGATTGAAGGTTTGGGAGAGGTTCCAATTGCAGGTCTCAGGGGGTATGAGGAGCATGTTTTGCTTCAAGCTTTCGACTTGAAAATGAGAATGACTGCTTACTGGAAAATTGTTTTGAGGAGGTTGGTTGATTTTATGGCTCTGCATTTGCAGTTCTGTGCTCGAAATCTTGTGAACAAGGAAATGGAAGAGGAGATCGTCCAGGAGCTTGTCGGTAGACATGATGGTGCGATAGAAAGAATGTTAGAGGAATCTCCAGCGGTAGTTGCTAAGCGTGAGAAGCTGAATGTGAGCATCAAGTTGTTGAGGGAGTCCAACAATGTCCTGGGAAACATCATGGACAAAATTGCTTCAAATATCTAGTTTGAGCACTGTTTATCTATCTATTTATCCATAACTATCTATGCCCGTTTGGCTTTGCTTTTCTTTACATGTTTCTAAGATTGATGGCATCAAGGAGTTTGTGTTAATCTATCTTGTTTTCCTTGTGTCCTAATATTAGTACGGAGATGTTTGCCGGATCAAAAATCAATTCCAGCACTTTGAAAGCGTAATCAATGTCTTCAATAAAATTAATTTCTCACTATATTTATTAATAACCATTAAAAAGAGTTATTAACAATAAGATGCCAAGTGATTGATATAAATAAAAAAATATGATCTTGCAACATGATATTTTATTTAATGTTTTTATTTCATTATGTGTCAATATATTTGAAAAGAAAAAAATTTAATCGAAACAAAATACTTTGTTAGAATAGTTTGTTTTTTTATCTGTAAAAATAAACAAAGACTGAACCGAGATGCTAATAAGTGATTGATACATATAAAGAAATATGACCTCGCGACATGTCATACTACTTAACATCTTTATTTAATTATGAATCAATATATTTGAAAAAAAGAAAAATAAAAAAAAATTGATTTGAAATAAAATAACTTGTTAGCATAGTTTTTTTTTGTTTTTCTTTTATCTAACATCATCCTATGCATGGTCCCTTGCATGACTTGGATTTCAAATCCAACTGTGTTAGAGTTGGCCCGGTATGGTCCATTTAACCTAGCAAATCTAAATGTAACTTGGTTGCCATGTTCAAAATCAGGGGCAATCCAATATGGCATCGTATTTTCGTTTCACTCTATAAATATATATATTTTTTCATTTTATTCTTTATCAGTTTGTTGATTCATTTAAAGCTTTTCTATTTATTTAAATTACTTATAATATTACAAGTAACTTAAAGTTCTTATTCTTGCCAAGTTTACAAGTTAACAACCTTACCTAGACTTTAAAACCTTTTTTTTTCTTTTGTAACACATGCAAGCTCCCAATACTTGACCTTCACAAAATATTTTTTTTCTCGTGTAATTTTATAAAATTATCTTTAATTTCACATCATTTAAATAAAATAATTCATACTCTAATTTCTTTTCCCATGGCTGACCCTAAAGCCCTTCTTCTTTCTATGATTTAACTTAATTTCTTTCATGAAGTTAAGTGTGGGAGAATGATGTGAACAACCTTGAAGAAGGGTACAAGGGTAAAAAAGTAAACTACTGTAACCTCCAAACACATACCTCTCAATTTACCAATCTTTTGCCTAGAATCAAACCAATCAATCACATAACTAGAACTACTACCAAAGACAAAACACCAGAAATGCCCCAGAACAACTACCACCTCTACCAATGCTATTGAAAAATTTGTATGCTAAACTGTCTAGTATTAGGCATATACCTCCTCTCCCTGTACCACCAATGCAACCACCATTTCCTATCTAGTATAAGCCATATCTAACTTGTCAATACCACGCTCGCAATCCTGGCCATGATATTGAAACTTGCTATGCCTTTTAGAAAAAGTTATTAGAGCTCATTAAGATAGGATAGATAACTTTTGAGGATTCACCAATGTTAATTCAAATTTATTACCTAACTATGTTGCAGGAAACAATGGGATGTTGCAGTAAACAATGGGGTAGGTATGGTGGAAATTGGGAACAAGAGCAAAAGCGTTGAAGGTATCCATGAAAAGATTGTATGACATGCTTATACAATCAGAATTTTTGAAAAGGAATGTTGAATATCACTTGGGAGAGGGTGACCATTGTGAGTTTCATGAAGCAAAGGGACATCACATTGAGGATTATATTGAGTTCTCCAAAAGGTGGTAAGAATGCTAACCATGAGAGAATTGAGGATAAAGTTTATAGAGTTTAGTAATGAGGTAAGGATGATAGAAGGTTAAGAGAAACCGTTAGAAGTATGTAAGATCTAACAAATAGTTAATGGACTAACCAAATTGATCATCCTATGCAAATAAAAGAAATCATAACCTGATGCCTTACAATTATAGTTGTACCTCTAATATCAGTGGGCTGACCTAGAGTGGTTGTTGTTTCACACCTGAAGAGCTAAAGAAAGCTAAAGGCATGGAAGTAACAAACTTTGACAAAGAACTTGAGGTTAACAAACCTGTGACTGAGGAAGAGTCAAATGAGTTTCTAAAGATGATAAAGGATAATGAATACCGCATAATGGATTAGCTAAAAAACACTCAATTCAGGATCTCCCTTACGTCCTTAATACTTAGCTCCGAACTGCACCAAAATGCCCTGCAAAAAGTGTTGAGCGAAACTTATGTACCTCAGGATATTGAGTAGAAAACCATGGAACATCTAGTGGGGAGGATCCATGCAAGCAGTTAGTTGTACTTCACAAAGGACGAGTTGGATGCTGAAGGAACTGGACATAACAAGTCCTAGTACATCCATGTCAGATGCAAAGACTACCTTATAGGTAAATTGCTCATCAACAATGGTTTAACCCTTAATGTGTTGCCAAAACATATTCTGAAGGAAATGTCTGTCGATGAATCGCACATAAAACCTAGCACCATGATGGCGAGAGCATATGATGGCTCACTTAGATAGATTATTGGGACTCTAAAAGTGGAGCTATATATGGGGCCACAGGTTTTCTTGATGACGCTAAAAGTTATGGATACCCTTTTTATAACATTTTGTTAGAAAGGCCTTGGATTCATGCAACTAGGGTAGTAACCTTAACACGATCAAAAGATTGATGTCTTATCCCAAGTGCAGGAGTGTCGAAGAAATAAATAACCCGGCAAGATTGGAGTCGAACGACATAGAGGTCAACTATATAGATTATAAATAATAAATGAAAAGGAGTTGAAAAGAACTTTTGAGATGTGATATTGAAGTGAGTATTTATCAAAGATAAAAGCAATTATCAAGGTTAGAGGATCCACTAATAGTATTACAAATAAGTATAGTATAAACTCTTTTTATTAATTAACTGGAAACCACACACAAAGGAGATTCCAATCAGATGATTTATCCTTAATAGTTCATTACAAAATTTTAACATGATCATATTAATTATCTTATATCTTATTTTAGTAACACCATACTTTGAAATATTGTTAGGAATTCATGATGTTAACTTATATTAACAACAAATCAAGTTCCTTTCATAACACAAGTGTCAGTTATACCATACAATAGGCTATGAAAGTGCCAACTATTTGTTATACCAAGGGTTGTACAAAACAAATCTAGATTAATCATTTAACAAGCAAGGTATTAAGAATTAGTAAGATAAAAAGATACAACATGTTAATAACAAACTTTCTTGGATATAAACATTGAAGTCCATGTTGAGTTTATATTATACCTATTCTAACACCATTAGTGAAACCTTTTCACCTTGACATAATAAACTTAGCTAAACATTGTGAAGAAGAGAAACATAAATAAACTAGATAAGAACATAGTTATGATGAAAAGTATAAACAAGATATTAATGAAAGCAAAACTTAAACATTACAAAAATACAAAGAAAGAAAGCAAGAATATGATCTTGATCTGAAAACCAAGATGCTAAATGTATGGAAAATGCCTCCTTTTATAGGCTAAAATTCAAAACTATTGATTTAATGACTAATTGTTGAGTGGGTGGCCACCTCTTGACTTGGTGACAATCATTATCTTCTTGTCTGAACAAAACGTCCTTACTAACATTAAAATTGGAATAGATAATCTTCATTAAAATTTCGGGCATTTCTCTCAGATTTCTAGCAAAATAAGAATGAGCTCATTTGTACTTCTAAAACTCGATATATGGGCTGAACACTGAATAGCATCTGGGCTGCAACACAGATTCCAACTTCTCTTTTGTTGCTACAATTTGAACTTGAAAATGACCTTTTTGAATCTTGGACTTTTCATCAATGTTTTAGGCCTATGTCTTAGCTTTCCATCCATATAAACCAGACCTAAATCCAAGTTCTACAGCTCCAGTTATGATCCAATAACTGAATGGTGTTCCAGTTTGAATTGAACCAGCATCTCTTCTTTAAACTTAGCCCTCTCTTTGGCTTTTCACTTTCAATAGTTAAACAAATCAATCAATCCTTTGAATTGTGAAATATGCCTGCATTTTAAATGAGCATTTACCATAAATTCAAGATTTCTTATGTTATCGAACTTGTTTATAAAACATGCTCAAGTTAGGAAATTTAATGATATTTTAAGTGCAATATGATGATATGAAACCTTGATAAAAATACACTTTTAAGTACTAATCAAACGTCGTCAATACACTAGTGTTTGAAGTACACCATGAATGAGATGTTGGTGACTGTCAAGGCCAAGGACACAATTTCCATGATAAAGAATATGGTTGTACCATTCATAGAAGTAAGAGATTGCAAATATGGGGATATTCATGCTATCAAAATTATAAACACTTAGTGGGTTCTTGAAAGCACAATTTTGAGAAGACCAAGAGTTTAAGAAGCAACAAAGATGACAACTAAATGCCTCTTGAAATATGGAATTCCATTTCAACATGACTTTGACACTAAAATGCCAAAGAGGGTCAATATGATAAAGGTTAAAAATGTTGATCAAAGATTCAAGCATGGATACAAGCCCAAAAAAAAAAGGATTACAGATAGGTTGTTAGCTGAGAATAAAGAGAAGAAGGCTAGAATTGAGGGAAGAGAGCCTTGTCGCACGTCAAAAATCCGCGCGGCATCGGCTGGTGATTTTTATCGTTGTTTGTGTTTGCTTTGAATTGGTTCGTTGGAGTCGCCACCTAGTAATTCATTGAGGGCTACTAGGAAACCTGATGTACTGGTCTTGTCAGAGATTCGCGAGTAAGGGACTGGTTGTGGTTAGGGAAGGTATTAGCACCCCTAACACACCCTACCTAGGTAAGCTGCTTCGTGTTCCGATGTGATTTGAAAATTTAAAATATTAATTAAATTCTAAGGCTTGAATAAATCAGTTATTAAATTTCTGAATATATGTAGAAACTTGTTCTCACATTTTCATGGAAAACACAACTTGATTTTATTTGTCCTTGAGATATTTAACCATATTTAAATTAACAAATAATTATTTTTGTCCTTTTTTCCTTTTATAATTCAATAACATAAAAAAAAACCAACACACACAACTTTCTTTTTATCATTTATTTTTCTTTTTTTTTCTTTTTTTTTACATCACAACACAAATACAAATACAAATTCAAAATCAAAACAAATAAATAAAAATTACATTAATTAATTCAAAAATTTCAAAATAGTCCCTAAAACTCCAAAAATTGCATTGAAGACCTTCTGGCGCCGCAGCAACACTGGCGGCGCGTCTCCCCACGCGCCCCCGCCACTGGCGGCGTGTGGGTTCACGCGCCGCCGTGAGAAACCAAAAAAATGAACAGGGATCCAGGATGTCTTCTTCTCCTCCGTCTTCCCACGCCAGCGGTGGAGGTCACCGCCACCTGCAACAAGGGAAACAACGCATAAACAGCAGTAGATTTTAAATTTTTCTTTGGTTTCAAATCTGTTTTTGGTTCTTTCTTCCTTTGCCATTTTGGATCTGCCCCCCCTCTCGGTTTCGCCTTATTCTCTGTGGGGTATCCGCTGCCGACCGGTTGCTGTGGAAGAGATCAAGGGGGACGGCGCTCTGTCCGGCGTGGGGCTGAGCTGGGTTCTTCAGTCGTGGGGAGATCGGCGGCGGTGCTGAGGAGATCGCCTGTCCGTTGCTCCTTTCTCCTTCCCCAATGGCAGATCGGGCGGCGATGTTGTCCTGGCTGCGTGGTGACCGATCGCTGCTGAGGAGACCAAGGAAGAAGATGCTGCCGAGAGAGAGGCTTCGAGTGACCAGCTGCTGTGGTGCCGGTGAAACACCGGCTGTGGTAGACGAGGGTGAAGGGGAAGTGAGCGGCTGCAGCGTTGGAAAAAAAAATGGAGAAGAAAACTCTTGGGCGGCGGCTGTTTGGCAGGTTTAAGGGAGAAGAGAAAAATCAAAAGGTGGGGGGTTGTT
Source organism: Populus alba (assembly GCF_005239225.2). NCBI lineage: Eukaryota > Viridiplantae > Streptophyta > Magnoliopsida > Malpighiales > Salicaceae > Populus > Populus alba. The sequence goes on along the minus strand of NC_133286.1, from coordinate 4,032,621 downwards.
TGGCCGGGTAAGGGAGAAGAAGTGGGGGCCGGCGTGCAGGGGACGTTGGTGTCGGCTGGGAGAAGAAAAAAATGGCTTCGGGGGGGACGTTGTCTTGGTGTTGATGAGAGGGAGATCAAAAATCCCCTCTCTCCTTCGGGTGCAAGGAAGAAGAAATTAATCCCCAAAGAGACTGGGGATCGTGGGTGCCTGCCCACTACTGCCGGGACCCGGAAAATGGCTCCAATCTTCTCCTCTTTAGCCAAGCTGGGGATGAGAAGAAATAGGGGTTTTCATTGTGAGGAGGGCCTCTATTGTCGGCTGGAAACAAGGAAAAGAAGACCATGGGTGGGGGGTTGAGTCCCTAATTTTCAGCCGAAAGAGAGGGATCAAAGGGAGCGGCTAGTTTCGGGTGAAAAAAAGTTCTTAGGTTTTCCTTTTTTTTTGTGTTGACTCTCCCTCCAATATTCAAAATTCCTTATACATGGGCAAAATATTGTTTGAGCCTCAAAATTGGTCCCTTAACTTTCTTTTTTTTTGTAAATTTTGATTTTTCTTATTTTTTTGTATTTTTTGAAAACGAGCAATATCAACGTCGACTCAATGAGGAAAATCAATGATTTTAAAAATGACGCGTGAAAAGTCGAACGCATTTGAAAATCTAAAACAAAATTTAAATTCTTTTTTAGACGACGTTGAAAATGCTAAAATGACGAAAATATATTAAAAAACATATTTTTTTGGATTTTCTTTGTTTTTCTCTATTTTTGAATTTTTTTGAAAATATATCAAAAACATAGATCAAAAATTGGGTAGCAACAAGCCTGAAGAGGAAGAGCTGGCAATCCCTCCCCTTAGGGTTTCATTCCCAAAGGCTCCATATATAATACAACCTGATAAAGGATTAGAAAATCTAGGTCAGGAACTCTCGACGATGAACAAAAACACCTTGGAAGAAGATAAGGTTAAAAGGGATGACGAGAAGACAAAGGTTGGAAATGAAGATGAAGTGCCATCGCAGCTGGCCATCCACACCTAGAAAAAATTTATGCCAATACCTTCATGCGAAAGCTGGCTAAAGGCGAGAAGTTTCAAAACTGAGTGACCGTGGAAGCTCCAATGGTGTTTAAAATGTAACTTAGCATTGCTGATCTTATTATGTATTTTGTTGCTGCTTTTATTTGCTTGTTTTCCCTGGTTAACATTTAATGCTCAGATGTCAATTGGATATTGCCTTTGTTGTTGAGCCCACCTTTTCTAATTAATGAAATCATTGTATTTCTTAAAATTGTTTTTTTCATTGATATTTTTCTCACTCATGCATTTACACTAAACATTTTTCGCTTTCAAAAAACTTGAAAGCGGGTCTTCTATAACACCATATACACCTTGCACCAAGAATGAACGATAAAAATTTAACAAATATGTAATGGTTATGAAAGAAAAAGAAGATGATGAAAATGATATCAGGGAATTCATAAAATTAATAAAGCAACGTGAGCAGACCTATACGCTACAGAAGAACTTGAAACCATAAATGTGGGTAATGATCAATTTAAGAAGGAACTAAAAATAGAAGCCTCAGTTACTCCCGAGAATAGAGTAGAAATGATCACCCTATTACAACAGTATACGGATGTCTTACGAGGATATGCTTGGTTTAGATATGGATATCGTAGCACACAGAATATCGCTAGTAGAAGGATGCAAACCGGTCAAATAAAAGTTGAGAAGGACTCATCCTGATTAAAGTCAAGATAGAAATTGAAAAGTAGTGGGATGCTGGTTTTTTGGAAGTAGTTAAATATCCATAATAGGTATCTAACGTAGTTATCGTACTAACAAAAAAGTGAAAGATAAGAGTCTGTATGGATTTAGAGATTTGAACAAAACTAGCCCCAAAGATGACTTTTCTTTGCCATATATAGATGTTTTGGTTGACAATGCTACATACAGGTATTAAAGTCAATGTATTGCTTCACGGGTGGCTTCTTAGGGTATAACTAGATAAAAATGGCTTTAGAAGATAAATAATAAAAAAAAAACAATTTTTATCATGCCATAGGGAACATTCTACTACAAGGTGATGCCATTCGGGTTGAAGAATGTAGAGGCCACCTACCATAGGGCTATGATGATGTTATTTCATGATATGATGCATAAAGAAATTGAGGTGTATGTAGATGATAGATATCCAAGTCCAAGAAATGAGAGAGATATGTCTAGATTTTAAGGAAGTTGTTCGAGAGATTAAATAGGTATAAACTAAGGTTCAAGCTTGCAAATGTTCATTTGGAGTTAAGTCCAGGAAGTTGTTAGGGTTCATGGTGAGTGATAAAAGGGATAGAGGTGGATCCTGATAAAGTGAAAGTCATTCAATCTATGTCATTTCCTAACACATAAAAAGAGGTGAGGGGATTCCTAGGGGTATTAAACTATACTACTCAATTCATATCCCAGCTAACAACAACATGTGAGCCTATCTTACAACTAATAAGGAAAACGAATCCTAGGACATGGAATGAGGAATGCAAATAAGCCTTCAATAAAATCAAGCAGTACTTACAAAATCTGCCTCTACTTGTTCCTCTAGTATCAAGAAGACCTTTAATACTGTATCTGACAATGACTAAAGTAGACATGAGATGCGTGTGAGGCCAACACGATAAAACCAGAAAGAAAGAAAAAGTTATTTATTACCTAAGTAAGAAGTTCACAGAATATGAGTCTAGATATATGGTGATAGAAAAGCTATGTTGTGCGCTAGTATGGGTAGTAAAACGATCACAATATTATATGTTGTATCATACTATATGGTTGATCTTTAAGGTGGATCTCTTGAGATGTGTGTGTGTGTGTGTGTGTGTGTGTGACAAACCTTATTTATCAAGTTAAATTGTAAGATGGCAAGTTCTGTTAGCAGAATACGACATAGTATATTTGATGATAAAGGCTATGAAAGAAAGCTTAATAGCTGACCATCTGGCTAACAATGCCATTGAAGATTATGAGCCATTGGATTTTGATTTTCCTGATGAAAATATATTGTTAATCGAAGAGGAAAAAAAAAGATAGATTGGTGAAACATGTATTTCAATGGAGTGGTAAATGTATATGGAAATGAAGCCGACACAATAATAATCTCTCATGATAAGAAGTAGTACATGGTTTTGGTTAAACTACAGTTTGAATGCAACCACAATACACCTGAGTGTAAGGCTTATATCCTGGGCTTAGAAGCTGCATTAGAGCTTAGAATTAGAAAGATAGATGTATATGGTGACTCAATGCTGATTATCTATCAAGTGAAAGAGGAATGACAAACCAAGAAAGAAAATTTAAGACCTTACCAAGAATATCTATCCAAACTGGTAGAAGAGTTTAAAGAGATAGAGTTCACCCATCTAGAAAGGGAAGGGAACCATTTTGCGGATGCTTTGGCCACACTGGCTTTCATGGCCAAAATTAATTTTGAACATAAGGTTTAAGTGCTACACATTGATATCAGACATTCTTTTGTTCAATGTTGGTAAGTTAAAGGAGAGATAGATGGAAGCCCTTGGTACTACGATACCAAGAATCTTATGCAAAACCAAGAGTATCTTGTCGGAGCCTTCAAAGCAAATAGGAAAACCTTGAGAAGATTGCAATGGATTTCTACTTAGATGGAGAAATTTTATACAAAAGATCATTCAATAGAACCTTGCTAAGATGTTTAAATGAGGCTGACGCTAGAAATGTGTTGCAAGAAGTCCATGAAAGGATTTACTTAACTCATGTTAGTGGGCACATGATGGCAATGAAAATACAAAGGGTTGGTTATTTTCGGATGACATTAGAAAGAGACTGCATCAATTATGTCAGAAAATATCATAAGTGTCAAGTGTATTGTGATAAGATCGATCAATGCACCTATGATTCCTCTTTTTAATCTAACATTACCATAGAAATTTGCAATGTAGGAAATTGATTTGATGGGGCCTGTTAACCTAAAAACCAGCAATGAACCTAGATTCATCCTCATGGCTATTGACTACTTTATAAAATGAGTAGAAGCCAATTCATATGCTCATGTAACGCAGAAAGTGGTGAATTGTTTTTTTATAGAAAAGGACTTAATCTGCCAATATGGTCCACTAGGAAAGATAATAGCTGGCAATGCTTATAACTTCAAGGGCAAGATTATAGTAGAGTTTTGTGCCAAATGAAAAATTAAGCATTCCAAATCCTCATCGTATAGACCAAAGATGAACGATGTTGTAGAAGTTGCCAACAAGAATGTCAAGAAGATTATTCATAAAATGGTGATCACTTACAAAGATTGGTATGAGATGTTGCCATTTGCTCTTCCGCATATCGTAAAGTAGTCAAAACTTAAACGGGAACTACCCCATATTCCTTGGTATATAGAATGGAGGTGGTGCTGCCTTTGGAAGTAGAAATACCATCTTTGAGAGTATTGATAGATTCTAAGTAAAAAGAGGTAGAGTGGGCTAAAGTGAGATATAAACAACTAAATCTGATCAGTGAGAAAATGATAGCTATAATTTGTCATCACCAATTTTACCAAAAAAGAATGGCCAAAGAATATGACAAGAAAGTTAGACCTTAGATGTTTCAGGAAGGAGATTTGGTGCTAAAAACATAATACCTTTACCAGGAGAGGATTAGAGAAAATGGATGTAAAACTATGAGGGTCCTTATGTAGTGAAGAGGGCTTTCTCAGGAGGCACCTTAAGGTTGTCTAGAATGAATGGAGACAATCTAGGTATACCAGTGAATTCTGATTCTGTAAAAATATATTATGTATAATATGTTCATTTCCTTCCAAGTTAATAAAAATAAAGTTTTGTTATGAATTCTTCATGTATAGAACCTTTTTTTTATATTGCATGATCTCACAACATTTGAATCATTTTCTTAAAAGAAAGATCTTGAAAGAATTGTTTTTGTGCATAAATACGAGAAACAGATCATAAAAACATTCAAGATAAGTTTTTAAGCAATTCTCGATTAAGAGGTGACCAAACAAAACAAACCAAAGCCCACAATGAGATATAACCCTGTCTATGAATAGTTTTTACACTTAATTAAGCTTTGAATTAATTTAATTAATCCAATCAGGGGCTTAATTGGAGAACTGATTAAGTTTTAGACTTAATTGGACTTGGATTTAATTAAATTAATGACATCAAGGACTTAATTGAAAAATTATCAAAGTGTAGGGTTGATTCTTGTCGAAATTTGAAAGAAATTAAAACCCAAGGACCAATGTATAAATTTCGCTGAGATGTAGGGGTTCAATTACAATTTACCCAAGGACTGGACTGAATATTCCAAAACATCAAGGACCAAAACGCAAATGTCCATTAGCAATCAAACGGTGTCGTTTGAAGTAGCGCTGTTCATCTTCTTCGCTGGAACTGTTGCTGGAGTAAAGGCTGGAAGCCGTTTCAAAATGCTTGGCATTCTCTGGCTATAAAGCCAGAGAAGAAGAGAGAGCGCGGGGAGAGATAAAAAGGGGGGCAGAACCGAGGATAGAAGGAAGAAAATAAACAAAAAAAAAAAAGAAAAACCAGAGGGAGCTCATGTTCAACAGGCAGAACGTCATGCTTTTATCACCATCTCCTTCGTCCTGAGCAGAAGAGAAACCGGAGCGAAAAGCAGAGGAATAATGCAGAAAAAACAGGGGGACTGGAGGAGAAAGAAGAGCAGACTTGCGTTCCTCTATTTTCTTCTCAAAGAAACAGAGGAGGCCATGAGCAGAAGAGAAGAAAAAGAACGACGAGCAGGGGAACAAACCGAAACAGAAAAGAAGAAGATGAGGGAACAAGGAAAGCTGAAACAGAGGAGAGGGAGCAGTGTTGGTGGAACAGCCCTTTCACACCGCCATCTTCGTTTGCAAAGCAGCAGATTCCAATAACAGAAGAAGAAGGAGAAAATAGGGAGAGACCAGGAGAGAGAGGATTGATAGACAGGAGGGAAGAGACATCGTCCGGCCAGAGCTAACCGGTCGCCACCTTCATCTTCGCCTTCACCCCGTAGCTGCACCACCCAGCAGCTCTTCCACACCGTAAGCATCCATCAGTCCTTCATTGAAGCAGCTGTGTCCCTCAGCCTTGCCAGGTAAGTGCTTCAGTTCTCCTTCATTTGGCAAATTAATTACCCTGCTACTGTTGCATGCATGCGTGAGTGATTCACGCATGCATGCAACAGTGGCAGCCGGGTCACTGGTTTGGACCAGTGACCCAAACCTTTTTTTTTTTTACCATGCAACAACCCAAAAAATAGAAAAATAAAATAAAAATAAGCAGAAAAAATAAAAATAATAAAAAATGTGTATGCCCGAATAAAAATAATGTAAATTTATTGGTTTATTCACTGACGCCAGAGTCAGGAATAAAAATACTGATTTAAATTTATATTATTTTTATTCGTTGTATTTTATTTTATTTAGCTAGAAAAAATAAAAAAATGTGTGCATGCGTAAAAATAAATTTATTTTTATTTATTTATTCACTAGCGCTAGAGTAAGGAATAAAAAAATATTGATCTAATTTAATTTTCGTAGCTACGAATTTTTACCAACGCTAGAGTTGGAATTATTCAAGCTCGGATATTCACTGGCACTAGAGTCAGGAATATTATAAACAAATCATCATAGCATAAACTAATAAACATTTAGCAATTTAAGACAAAACCAGCAATGCAGTCTGCCTCACGCAGAACGTTTAAGGGGTGATAATATCTTCCCTTTTACGTAATCAGTCTCGTACCATAGAATCTCTGCTGACCAGTTAGGGTTCCTAGTGACCATAATACTAGGTGGCGACTCCTTAAACGAGACATTTTTTCCTCAAAAGAACCGGATGCCAGAAATCTGTTTTTTTTCCATAATTCAAGAGAATTATTTTTAGGGCCGCCGCGATGTCGGGTGGGACACATATAATCAGCAAACACCAAGAAATTCAACTCTGCTATCGAAAAGGAAAAGAGAGAAGAACCCTACTATTAAGGAATTATTAAGAAAAGAAGAAGATCAACCATGTCATCATATTATGTTCTATTAAGACTATATATTAATTAGAGTCATTGAGACTGATATATATTATTATTATTTTTTTATATAAAAGAAAGCAGTTATTTATAAACTAAGGTATAAGGGATACCTTTAAATATTATGTAGGTGCTTATTAGATGACATTTATACTCCCACATGAGAATTCCATATAGAGAAATTACTTATGTCTATGGAAAAGCTCACGTGAGAATTCTATAAATCATCTTTAGACTTCAGATCACTAAGCTATCTTATATAGAGAATGTTATATTTTAATCTTGACTACGTGTTTTCTAAATAAAAGGTAACAAATGAAAAGATATTGAATATAACATGACTATTTATAGGTGTTTAGTGATTAAAAGAGGATCCATCACCTTAGTTGAATTAGAAAAAAAAATTATTTATTCTCAAATAATATTGATTGTGAAATTCTTACACAAGGTGAAATGAGATTTGAAAAGAATTTCAAAATTTTATTCAAATAATCAATGACTATGGTGTTAAGAACAAATATGATTTGACAGAGTAAACACACTACATGCTATAATATCTAAATTAGAACATTCTTGATGAATGAATAATAATTACACTGAGAAACTAGTCAATGAAAGGTTACATTAAACCAAATATGATTTTTCTAATATTTGGAGGATCATGACACATTGCTAGATATTATATTTGATCTTCAAATATAAATTAATTAATTTCTAAATTGATAATAAGTTAAATTATTTAATTTATTTAGTAATTCTATTTTCATGAGGATTATGATTTATATTTAAGCCAACTTGTTAATAATCTAATGGATCACACATATTAAAAACCGTTAGTCAAAATATAAACTCAGATGACTAATCAAGTATGACTTGATTGTAAATAATTTGTAAGAATCAAGGACTAGAATGTAATTAATATAAGAAGTTACAATTCTAGACCTAAAAAAAAATAAATAGTGACTTGATTAAATAAATTTCAAAAATTATCTTGAAAAATTTAAAATTATACCTAATTTTTAGTATTCTCGATCCTGTATTCTTGTCAATTTGGTTTTCTCTCGTGTCCTCGTCATAGCATCATTTTGCTTTCTGCTTGATAAGTTTAAAATGAGCCCTCGACGTTAAGTTTGTTTAATTTTTTTCGAAGATTGGACTATAGCTATTTCGGTCATAACTTCCAAGAGAAGGAGAGCCATCCATGCATTTAGTATTCGCGATGTGAGCAAATCCCAGATTGGAGAGGAATGTGGTCCATTGTTCCCTTTATTAGAATTATGTTTCTATTTATTTTTGTTTTCAAGAAAACGTCTGGAAATGTAGGCTAATCATATTTTAAAAACAAAATTAATTTTTATTTTCATTAAAAATTAATTTTTTTACGTTTTGATATGCGGATTGTAAAAATAATTTTTTAAAAATAAAAAAAATATTATTTTAATTCATTTTTAAATAAAAAATATTTTAAAAAATAATCACAACCAAATTCCAAATCAGACCCTTAATTAGGGTGCCTTTACCTTGAAAAATTATAGAATTACCTCATAGAGAATTAGCCGCAGCCATGAATCATATAAATACTACAGTTGCTTTAGCTTTACTTACGTCAATAGCATACTTTTATGCAGGCCTAAGGGAAAAAAAGAAAACAAAAGGAGATTAGATTATTTCAGTAAATACATACAACAACTCTAATCCTTTTACCCTTTAACATTTTAAAAGATTACACAAAACCTTTATCACTTAGCTTGTACTGATTTCAAGCATGGAGTGACTTCATGCTTAAGGACCCAACCTCCAACAAGGAAACCTCTTTGAACTGTACCTGGTGACGATGTTACAAACCAGAAAAGAACACGCAAGGCCACTCATTTGAAAGGAACCAACCTAGTACTCTTTAAAAATACCATGAAAAGGATCATCTCCTTCATTGTTAAGCTTCCCAAACGACTGTCCTTTTGGAAAAAGAAATTAAGTCGATCTTTAGTCGTCGCAAAAAGAAGGATTCCCGAGTCCACACTATTTCACATCCCACCTGGATCACTTTAAATACTCACTTTCCCCTCTTCATTTGAAGCATAACAAATCAAAAAATAGCAAGCAATTATTTGAAGTTTCTCTCTGTCAACAAAATGAGTTTAGTGGGTTCAGTGAGTGAAGAAATGTCGAATAGCTCGGAAAACCAAGTGGAATCACTTCCACAGAGCATTGAAGAAAAGCATCAAGAGCTGGTAGTCAGCCATGTCCCCATCGTATCATCATTCAATGAACGTATTCGACCTCTACTTGATGCAGTTGACAAGCTGAGGCATCTCCAGGTCATGAAAGAAGGGATACAACTCCCCACCATTGTTGTTGTTGGTGATCAATCTTCAGGGAAATCTAGTGTTCTTGAATCACTAGCTGGTATCAGCCTCCCTCGTGGCCAGGGCATCTGCACCAGAGTACCTCTCATAATGAGGTTGCAACATCACACAGCTCCAGAACCAGAGCTTTCCTTGGAGTTCAATGGCAAAACAGTACCTACCAGTGAAGCCAAAATCGCCAATGCCATAAGTCTTGCCACTGATGAGATTGCAGGCAGTGCTAAGGGCATATCGAACACGCCATTGACTTTGGTAGTGAAAAAGAATGGCGTTCCGGACCTTACAATGGTTGATCTCCCTGGAATCACTAGAGTTCCTGTCCACGGTCAGCCTGAAAACATCTATGAGCAGATAGCGGATATCATTATGGAGTACATAAGGCCTGAAGAGAGTATTATCCTTAATGTTTTGTCTGCAACTGTTGATTTTACCACTTGTGAATCTATTAGGATGTCACAGAAAGTGGATAAGAAATGGTGAGAGGACTCTCGCCGTGGTCACCAAAGCAGACAGAGCTCCAGAAGGACTGCTTGAGAAGGTTACGGCTGATGATGTGAATATAGGTCTGGGTTATGTCTGTGTGAGAAATCGTATTGGTGATGAATCTTACAAGGAAGCACGCAAGGAAGAAGCTGACTTGTTTGAAACTCATCCTCTTCTATCCAAGATTGATAAATCCATGGTGGGCATCCCAGTTCTGGCTCAAAAACTGGTTCAAATTCAAGCAACTATTATAGCAAGATGCTTGCCAGAGATAGTGAGGAAGATTAACGAAAAGCTGAATGCAAGTATCTCGGAACTGAACAGGATGCCTAAGACTTTGTCCTCGGTTGGTGAAGCCCTCACAACTTTCATGGGCATTGTTGGATCCGCCAAAGAGTCGCTAAACAAGATCATTGTGAGAGAGAGAGTATGATGAGTATCTAGAAGATAAAAAAATATGCATTGCACTGCCAGATTGGTTGAAATGCTCAACCAATACTCAGGTGAACTTCATAATTGCTCTGAAAATGACCTTGCAGGGAACTTTCTGATGGACGAGATTCAGGTTTTGGGGGAAGCCAAAGGGATTGAATTGCCAAATTTCCTTCCCCGCACCACCTTCCTTTCTATTCTGCAGAAAAAGGTTGAAAAGGTATCGCACATACCGGTTGCCTTTGTTGAGAAAGTATGGACTTACATTGAAGGTGTGGTCATATCTGTTTTGATTCATCACTCGGAAAACTACCACCAGCTTCAGCTCTCCACTCGACGAGCAGGCCATAGTCTCATAGCAAGAATGAAAGAGCATTCTAGAAATTGGGTCACAGAGATTGTTCAAATGGAGAAACTGACAGATTATACATGCAATCCTGAATACATGAATGACTGGAACAAACTCATGTCTCAACAGCATGATTTCACGCGTGATGTCCTGGAAGATGGGGACGTTGCTACATTCAAGATCGAAGGTTTGGGAGAGGTTCCAATTGCAGGTCTCAGGGGGTATGAGGAGCATGTATTGCTTCAAGCTTTCGACTTGAAAATGAGAATGACTGCTTACTGGAAAATTGTTTTGAGGAGGTTGGTTGATTTTATGGCTCTGCATTTGCAGTTCTGTCTTCGAAATCTTGTGAACAAGGAAATGGAAGAGGAGATCGTCCAGGAGCTTGTCGGTAGACATGATGGTGCGATAGAAAGAATGTTAGAGGAATCTCCAGCGGTAGCTGCTAAGCGTGAGAAGCTGAATGTGAGCATCAAGTTGCTGAGGGAGTCCAACAATGTCCTGGCAAACATCATGGACAAAATTGCTTCAAATGTCTAGTTTATTTATCTATACCTATCTATGCTCGTCTGGCTTTTCCTTTCCTGTTTCTAAGATTGATGGCACGAAGGAGTTTGTGTCAATCTATCTTGTTTTCCTTGTGTTTGTTCTAATAGTAGTATGAAGATGTTCGCTATTTATGATTCTGGTTTGATAAATTCCCTGCAGCTTTCTTTCACTAGTTCCAGTGTCCGTGCTACCCTCCTTACCGGATCAAAAATCAATTCAATTACTTTTAAAGCGTGGAAAAAAAAATATAATCTCGCAACATAATATGTTATATAACATCTTTATTTAATTATGTGTCAATATATTTTTTAAAACAATTAAACTGAAACAAAATAATTTGTTATTTAACATTACTAGTATTTAACTCAAAGTTCATATTCTTGCCAAGTTCACATAACAACTTTACCTAGACTTTAAAACATTTATTTTTTCTTTTGTAACATATGCAAGCTCCCAATATATAAACATTCACAAAATATAATTTTTCTCTTGTAAATTTATTAATTTATTTATAATTTCACATCATTTAAATAAAATAATTATGTAGACACAATTTTAATCACTTTAAATTAAACAAGCACAAGTATACAAATATATGATTTTATTAAATATATGACCGGGTACAATCTCTATATAAGTATTTTTTCAAAAGAATAAAACAATCATTTGATTCTTTCCTTGGATTTGATGTATGGTGACTTGATTTATTTGAGAAATCAAGCTAAGATTTATGCTTCGTAAGAACACAAATTTGAGCATGTATTGCGAAGTGAGATTTAATGATTTGATGCTTTAAAGAGTACTTTTGATTTGTCTTCAAAGTGTTATTAAAGAACTCTTATAGGGCGTTTAAGCTTAATCCAACAGAGCTTTATTTTTTATAGATTTCAAGCGTAGATGAAGGAGGCTTGAGAACTTTTGAAAGAGCTTCCTTGCTTGAAGAGCTTGTCTTAAAGGAAATTTGTAGCTCTTAGAATCCTCTTTTTGTTTTTTTTTCTCTCTCTAGGTTGAGGCCTTTATTTATAGAGATCTGTAGGAGCTCTCATGTCCTTTTCCAATGCCACATGGCATAATTTTATTGGTTAATATTTATTGACAGAATCTTGCATTTATGACAAGATATCTTGAATATTTTATCCCAAGTGTCAACTTTTCATTAGCCAAAAAATATATGAAAGCTCATTTATTTTTCATGTCATATATTTTAATTTTATTTTATTCTTTCTTTTTTAAAAAATAAAATAACACATGATGAAATTTGATTGGTAGAAAATTTGTGTTTCTACAGATGCTCTCTTGAGATAAGTTCACTTACTTTCGAAACAAGTGGGCATGTCTCAAAAAATATAGTTGAGATGGTTTTATATTTTCGACTAAAATTTATTTGATCATATTATATTTTCATAATAAATAAATAAATCTTATTGTGAAATAAAATATGATAGTCAAAATTAAAAATTTATGGACCAATCTCAAGAGATTTTGATTCCTTTTCTCTTTCTTCTCTTGATATGCGTGCACTCATATTGGTTGATGAATTATTTTCTTCATTCCCGTTCAAATGTTCTTTCCTATATAATTCCTTGTGTTGTTAACCAATTGAGAGCAAAGACTAATACCATGTGTATCCTTTGTAATCAAGCAAGAGTCCTCTCATCAGAGTAAGCGGCTATAAAAACCATACTTGTCCCTTCTATTTTTTTTTACAGATAGTTCGGCTTCCAATAAGCCAGGCAATCAATCTTAGGAGGCGCTCGTCATTCTCTTCTTCTTTAGCACCAACAAGTTGCTACTTCTCAAAGGAATCAGCCATATTATTTCCATTCAATAAGTTGCGGTCGTTCTGTGTGGTTTTAATAATTCTGATTCCGGTGTGGATCAAGGATTTTGGGTTTTCTAGCGACTCTAAACCAAACAACTAGATGGGGAATCTCACAACCCATCATCATCGTGCCTCTATGTGCGACGAAATGACAATTCCATTGGGGACAATGTTAATATTTTATGTATTTTGATTATAACAATTCATTGAAAATGGACTAATGATATGCTTGAATGAGATTAAGTTCAAACATGTCTATATGAATATCACATCAACAAGTATAAGTAATTGAATTAAGAAATCCATCAACAAGTCCAAGATGCAAAGAAAGTGAACTTATTTCTTAAGGATTCATTTTAATGCTTATTGTTAAATCTTTATATCTTACTCAATAACAAACTAAAATGAACTCACACATTTTCCATTACTTGCATAAATAAGATTGACATACATTTAATCAATTCAAGTTTCACCATGTTTAAAATTTCCAAAATAGGTTTTAAATTGAATTAATCGACCGCTTTCCATGATAAATACCTGAGAATTTTGTAGGAATTGGTCAATCAAATGATATGGTGCCAATCGACAACTTTAGTCATCAAAGGCATTCCAATAGCTATAAATAACTAGTTTTTTTTAGAAATGTATATATATCTCTCTTTTATGCAAAATTAAAGAGAGATTTTGAACTTACATGATATAAAAGCTATTCCAAAATAAAAATCAACTAGAAATCATCAATCGTAACATACTACAAGTTATGCTTTATTAAATATTTATCTTCTAGCACAGGAGTATAAAATCTCACACTCATTACACTTACACACTTTCAATCATTCTAAGTATTATTGAGTGAGTTATAAAGATTTTAGATTTCAATTGTATAATCTACTCTTTGAAAGAGTTAATCTTGTTGTAAAAAAATCATAATTATAAACACTTATGAGTTTGGATAAACTCTTGGCATTAGTAAGGTATTGTCACCAAGAGAAAAATCTTGAAGAGGGAACATCTTCAAGTGGTGTAATTGCTTAGTGTGGATTCATTAAGATCATTGTATCTTTCACTTGGATTGGTAAAATAGTACAATACCTAAGTACGGTTGATTCTTGGGGTGTGGATGTAGGCTTGTTGAACCATGTTAAAAACCGAGTTTGCAATCTCTTTTCTTATCTCTTTACTTTAAGCACTTTAATTATATTGTTGCTTATTATGTTATATGTGCTCAATGTGTTTATTTACATTATTTGATATAATTAGTGCAACACCTAATTCAACCCCCTTAACTGTTATTGTTGCCTTAATCCTAGAACAACAATTGGTATCAAAACTTATATATATATATATATATATATATATATATATATATATAAGTTTGCTTAGACTTGAATAGAATAGCAACCACTAGCTATAATGTTCAAAATGGAGCATCTACCTCTAGGCCACCCTTCTTTGATAGCAATGATTATGTCTATGATTATATATCTTAAATCTATTGATTATGATTTATAGCTATCTATTGAAAATGAACCTCACAAGCCTACTAAAATTTAAAATGATATGGAAATTTATAAACCTAGAAGTGAGTATACCAACAGTGATAAGAAGTTGTTTTCTATGGATGCTAAAGCTATGAACACCTTGTAATATGCTTTAAGTAGAAGTGAGTTTAATAGAATATCATCTTGTAAAAATGCTAGGGATATATGACATGCTTTAGAAGTAACTCATAAAAGTATTAATCAAGTTAAAGAATTCAAAATTGATATGCTTGTACATTAATATGAGTTATTCAAAATGCTTCCAAATGAATCTATAACTAGTAGATTTACCATAATGACAACTATCACTAATAGTTTAGATGCTCTTGGTAGGACTTAAACTAATGTTGATATTATGAGCAAAGTTCTTAGGTCCTTGCCAAAGTCTTAGGAAGAAAAGGTGATGGCAATTTGAGAAGTTAAAGATCTCACCAAACTTCCATTGGAAAAGCTCATTGGTTCACTAATGACTCATAAAATAACCATAGAAAAGCAAGGACTAGAAGAGAAGCCAAGTAAAAATTTGGCATTCAAAATCATATGCCATGTTGATGATGATAATGATGATGAAGTGGAGGAGCACATTGCACTTATAGTCCTTGAATAGTGCTTGCTCAAGACATATAACCAAAGATGATTCATTGTTTTCAAGCATAAGCAAGATCAATGTTTTCAAGTCACATCTGGAGACAACTTAAAAGGAAAGGTCATTGGAGTTAACACTATTAGAGGTAAATCTTCTCCCTCAATAGAAAAGGTGTTTCTTGTGAAAATCTAAAACATAATTTCCAAAGTATTAGTCAATTATATGATAAAGGCTACAAAATCATATTTGATCATGCATTGAGAGTTTGAATAAACTCTTGGCATTAGTGAGGTATTGTCACCAAGAGAAAAATCTTGAAGAGGGAACATCTTCAAGTGATGTAATTGCTTGGTATGGATTCATCAATGGTATCGTATCTTTCACTTGGATTAGTAAAAGAGTACAATACCCAAGTATGGTTGGTACTTGATGTATGGATATAGGCTAGTCGAACCATGTTAAAAACCGAGTTTACAATATCTATTTCCTTATCTCTTTACTTCAAGCACTTCAATTATATTATTAGTTATTGCGCTATATGTGCTTAATGTGCTTATTTGCATTATTTAACATAATTAGTGCAACACTTAATTCACTCCCCTTGATGTTATTGTTGCCTTAATCCTAAAACAATAACAACCAAACACTACCTAAATATTCATGGTTGATGCTCTATTAAAATTAGATATTAATTAGAGTCATTAAGATTAATACATATTATGTTCTTTTCTTTATGAAAAAGAGCAGTTATTTATAAGTTATGGTATAAGGGATACCTGAAAATAATATGTAGATGCTTGTTTGATAACACTTACACTAAATTGTCCCACATGAGAATTTCATATAAAGAAATCACTTGTGTCTATTGAAAGGCTCACGTGAGAATTCTGTAAATCATTTTTAGACTTGAGATCACTTAGCTATCTTATATAGAAAATACTATACTTTGATCCTGACTGCATGTCTTCTAAATAAAGGGTAACAAATGGGAAGATATTGAATATAACATGAATTATATATAGGTGTTTAGTGATTAAAAGAGGACCCATCACCTTAGTTAAATAAGAAAAAAAAATATTTTATTTGTTCTCAAATAGTATTGATTGTGAAATTATTACGCAAGGTGAAATGAGATTTGAAAAGAGTTTCCAAATTTTATTCAAAGAATCAATGACTATGGTATTAGGAACAAATATGATTTGACAGAGCAAACATAATAAATTATACAATATACTAAAAGGGATCAATGCCCCTATTACTGTTTACATAGACACAAAGCACTATGGATTGGAGCAATGTAACGGCAGAGCTGTCCTTACCACAGAGAGTTGGAAAGACTACAGTGGGATGGTGGGGTTGTCTTTTCACTAGGATGTATATGGCAATGAAGCGATGGTTGGGGAGAAAATGATCAGCTTAGTTTTGGTAAGGTTGCAAGCCCCGGACTGCAGACATCTGGCATTGGGGCAGGCAAGCTCTAGGTGCCCATGCGCCAAGTGGGGCTGCAGGCCACAATCTACAGACACATGGTGCTGGGGCTACCATGGGCGCTAGGGCCAGACCCGTATGCATGGTTTCAGACGCAAACGAGCGGGTCTAAAGACACATGGTGTTGGGGCTGCACTAGGTGTTGGGGCTGCACTAGGTGCTAGGGCCAAACTCACACCCATGGCTGCAGACACAGGCAAACGAGTCTAAAGACCTGCTAGAGACACCTTAGCCTTGGGTCCTGCATCAGGATCCAATGTTGTTGGGTCCAGCGTCAAGACCCATTACTCATGGGTCCTGGTTAAAATCCATTTTGCTTGGGTTTTGCATCCAGAACCAAGTCTCTTAGGTCCTTTGTCAGGACCCAAGGTTCTTGGGTCTTGGGTTTATTAATATAATTATTTGTGTTATAAATATTATTATTTTTCTTATAATTCAAAGTATTCATCTCAAAATATATAATTATTTGTGTTATAAATATTATAATTTTATTATAACTCAAAGTATTCATATCAAAAATATTATAATTTGTGTTCAAAAAATTATTATTTTTTATTATAATTCAAGGTATTAATATAAAAAATGTTATTATTTATGCTATAAATATTATTATTTTTATTATAATTCTTTTAGGTGCTCCACACACAGAACCAATTGGCCTTGGGTCTTGCATATCGAAAATATTATTATTTGTGTTATAATTATTATTACTTTTATTATAACTCAAAGTATTCATATAAAAAAATATAATTATTTGTGTTATAAATATTATTATTTTTATTATAATTCTCTTAGGTACTCCAGACACAGAACCAATTGGTATTGTGTCATGCATCCGACCCTATTCTGTTGAGTCCGGTGTCAGGACCCAATGCTCTTGGGTCCTGCATCAGGACCCATTTCATTTGGGTCCTCACCAGAACTCAAGTCTCTTGGATCCTACGTCATGAGTCACTTGGCTTGAGTCCTGCATCTAAACCCATTTTACTTAGGTCCTGCGTCAAGTCTCATTTCACCTTGGAACCGTGACTAGACCCATTGCTATTTTGGGTACATCTGGGGCAAGACCCAACTCAAATGGGTCCTATTGGGTAGGACCTAACTTAATATATTCTCATCGGGTCTGGTTGCACAACCAGACCCAATCTCAATATATATTTATATAAAACAATACAAAATATGAATTTAAAGTAAGGAAAACAATAAAAAAAAAATCAATTTTTTTAAAATGTATTTTTGAAACACAAAAACAAACATGCTTTAATAAGGAAATTCAACCCAACATAAAATGAAAAAAAAATATCATCACCCAACTTTTGTATAATATATATAAAAAAAAGTCACATTAATTTATTTTCTCTTTAGAATATGAAAAAAAAAAGTCAACAAGAGAAAAGAAAAAAAAATGAAGAGAGAAAAAAAGAAAATTGGAAATATCTTAAAATATTTTTTAAAAAATATATATTGAGATAATATTTTTTTTATTTTTTTTAAATCTATTTTTTATATAATCAAATCAAAATAATACAAAAACATCTTAATATGAATTAAGGAAAAATATTAATTTGAAATAAAGAAAAAAAAAGTCTAATTGTTTTTTCAAAGCATTTTTGAAAAACAAAAACAAACATATTTTAATAAGAAAATTCAACCTAACCTCAAACAAAAAAAAAAACTTATCATCATCTAATTTTTGTAGAATATAAAAAAACTCCAATCAATTTATTTCCTCTTTATTGTATGAAAACTAAAATTCAAATGAGAGAAATAAGCAAAAAATCTCAAACCTAATATCCTTATGTATGGCTGCACTGCACTACTAAACCCAAGATTGCACCTTTTTGAAGTGGTGTGGATATGGCTGGCTAGCTAAGCCCAACACTATTAGACCTTTTGGAAGTGTTTTGGGTCTAGCTGCCAAGCCAAAACCAACAGCTTTTGACAGAGAAGGCAACGCCCCCAGTCGTGTTTGGGTCGTGGCGCGGCTAGACCCGTCAGCCTTGGCTCCTTTAGGTCCTCCCTTAGCAGGACCTATTGCTTTCAAAAAAAAATTATTTTCTTTTATGTAATTTTTTTTATAAAAATTTAAATTTTATTTTATTTTTTTCTCTAATATTATCATATTAAAGTTGATAGAGTTCTCTAATATTATCATATTAAAGTTGATAGAGCTCTCAATAAATTTTATATTCACATCATATATTTTATATATTTGTATTATATAAGAGAGTTTTTAACAATATAATCCATTAAAAATAATTTAGAAATATTATAATATAATATTATTTTGGGTAATAAAAGATATTTTAATTTTATAACATTAGTAAATGAGATTCAAAGTTTTATCAAAGTTTTATTCAATAGTTTTGAATTATATGTATTATTAAATACATAAATAAATCATATATTGGATCCTACCCCTAGTAAGATCTATTAGAGTTGGGTCCTTTGGGGCAGGATTCAAAATAGCTTTGGGTCTAGCTGCACACTAGGACCTAATAAGTTTGGGGACCTAAAAACATTTGGTCCGTACCCAATTCTCTTAGGTCCTATGTCCAGACCCACGACTAATGGGTCCTGAGTCCGGATCTAATTCTGGTCCTGTGTCAAGACTCAAAGGAAATTGGTCATGCCTCTAAACCCAATTTTCTTAGGTTCTGCGTTAAGATCCATTTTGATTGGGTCTTGCCTCCGCACTCAATTATTTTGGGTTCTATGTGAAGACCCAAGGATGATGGGTCCTGTGTCTGGACCCATTATGATTGGGTCCTACCTCTGGACCCAATCAAAATGGGTCCTGCTTCAGGACCCAAGGTTCTTAGCTCTTAGGTCTTAGGTTTCTAAATATTATTATTTGTGTTATAAATATTGTTATTTTTATTATAATAAAAGTATTAATATACAAATTATTATTATTTGTATTATAAATATTATTATTTTTATTATAATTAATATTATGTATAAAATAATTAATAAATTTGAAAAATAATTATTATCAATATTGAAAAACAACCTTAGATTTGATTTGAAGGGTAAAATCAAGAATTATTGTTGTTGTTGTTGTTGTTATCATTAATAAATTTTAAGAACCCATTTGTCTACGCATTTGCATTGGCGTTTCTTAAAAAACACACTAATTAGCCGTTTGGTTATGGATTGTTAAAAAATAAATAACATGGGTCCCTTTATTTATTTGCGGCAGGAACTCGATTTTTAGGAAGCAAAGAATTCATGCTTTTCAAAAACTATTCATGCTAAGTGCATTGTTCACTAAACACTGCAATTAGCATGATCAGTATACATCAGTACACTGCACACTATAATTGCACTGTTCAGTGAACAGTGCAATTACATGAACACTTTTTTTTTGGTGTGTTATTTTTTAACAGTTATTACACTATAATTGCAGTGTTCAGTGAACAATGCAATTACATGAACTTTTTTTTTTCAATTTGTTAATTTTTTTAACAGTGTTTTTTTTTTAAAAAAAACTATTTTAAAGTGAATTAAATTCACTCACACTGTAATGTGAACAATTTTTTTTTTCTTGAAAAACTAATATAGAGTGAATTAAATTTACTCGCACTGTAATATCAATTTTGTACCTGATAATATTTTATCTAATTTTATTACAAGCTCAAAAAAGTATGAAAACTGTAGTTCTTATCAGATGAATTTTATACGTA